>NC_136264.1:134780587-135003846 GCF_964187855.1 Myxine glutinosa | reverse complement strand
CTCTCTTTCTCTCTCTTTCTCTCTCTTTCTCTTCTTTCTCTCTCTGTTCTCTTCTCTTCTCTCTCTTTCTCTCTCTCTCTTTCTCACCAACATCCTCTCTTTCTCTCTCTTTCTCTCTCTCTCTCTCTCTCTTTCTCTCTTTCTCTCTAACATCCTCTCTTTCTCTTTCTCTCTTTCTCTCTTTCTCACCAACATTCTCTCTCTCTTTCTCACCAACATCCTCCCTCCTCTCTCTCTCTTTTCTCTCTTTCTCTCTTCTCTTCTCTCTTTCTCTTCTTTCTCTCTTTCTCACCAACATCCTCTCTCATCTCTCTCTCTCTCTCTTGCTCTCTCTCTCTCTCGCTCTCTCTCTCTCTCTCTTGCTCTCTCTCTCTCTCTTGCTCTTTTCTCTCTCTCTCTCTCTCTCTCTCTCTCTTCGCCCTCTCTCTCTCTCTCTCCCTCTCTTTCTCCTCTCTTTCTCTCTTTCTCTCTTCTCTCGTTCTCTCTTCTCACCAACATTCTCTCTCTCTCTCTCTCTCTCTCTCTCTCTCTCTGTCTCTCTCTCTCTCTCTCCTCTCTTTCTCCTCTCTTTCTCCTCTCTTTCTCCTCTCTTTCTCCTCTCTTTCTCCTCTCTTTCTCCTCTCTTTCTCCTCTCTTTCTCCTCTCTTTCTCCTCTTTTCTCCTCTCTTTCTCTCTCTTTCTCTCTTTCTCCTCTCTTTCTCCTCTCTTTCTCCTCTCTTTTCTCCTCTCTTTCTCCTCTTCTTCTCCTCTTTCTCCTCTCTTTCTCTTCTTTCTCCTCTCTTTCTTCTCTCTTCTCCTCTCTTTCTCTCTCTTTCTTCTCTCTTCTTTCTTCTCTCTTTCTTCTCTCTTTCTTCTCTCTTTCTTCTCTCTCTCTCTCCTCTCTTTCTCATCAACTGCCTTCTCTGAATGAAGACCCCTACAATCCGGTCCTAGCCATGATGTCAGCCCTCGCGGATTGGCTTACGGAAAAATTGACTCTGCCTTGATTGGATGTGTGGGGGCGATGGTGTCATTCCAGGGACTTTAAAGCCATTGGCTCACGGCTCAGTGCCCGGGGCACATGAGGTAGCTTTCGAACTATGATTGACTGGCGCAGTGACCACCTATGCCCTGTAATGGACCACTCATTGGTGTTAAAAAAAACATCCAATCAGAATGCAGCCCTGGGGCTCTGTGATGTCATGGGATATGTCCAACATGACGCATCATTAGATCACTTGTAGAGAGGGCGAATAAAAACAAATAAACTAGAACTGCACTCGGTAGAGCGCATACCTCCTCCAGGCTGAATAGTTTACATTTTGTATCCCACTGATGGGCCGAGTTTCCATTCGGACCTGAACCAAAATCTAATCGGCCTGTTCTGGTCACCCTATCCAACTCGTCCACCAAGTTTTGTCATAATCCCCTCCCCAACTCTGAAATATCATGCTGTATATCGTTTTTGGCCTCTCTCAATGGTGAAGAAATCTTTAAAAATTCTCGGATTGAGTTCCTGATCCGGATCTTCAAAATAGAATAAATCGTCGCTCGCCACACACCCGACCTATCCACCAAATTTCATCCGAATCTGTCCATAACTTTTTGAGTAATCCTGCTCACAGACAGACAGACTTGAGTTAAAGCATGACCTTTGTTCACCTTCTGTGGCGGAGGTAATAATTATCAGAGAAATGATAGACATTTATTAGGGAAATTACAAAGGGATGCAAGGAATGATGAGGATCTACTGGATGACTGTCTCTGACACTTTGATGCGGAGGTGACACAACAGTTATTCTGCACATATCTTACTATAATTCACCAATGAAATGGCTCTCTGTCTGTCCGTCTGTCTGTCCGGTCCGTTCTCAGGTACCGCAAAAACGGCTGAACCAATCGCAACGAAATTTTGGGTGGGTAATTGTAGGACCCCCCGGAATAAAATAGGCTATATTGTTTTTCTAATTTTTCAGTTTTTCCAAACACAATGGAATAATATTTACCGATATGAACAGTGATGTGGCTTTTATTGAAATTCTACAAATACTGTTTAGATTTTGATGATTTGCGTGTGATATGATTTAACCGATGTTCATATAAATCGTTTAAAATAAAATAAAAGCCTTCAATTTCTGATATTTTGCCTTTTCATTTGGGCCTCCTTATTGAAGCCCCGCCCGTAGGGCAGGTACCGTTGCTAGTAACAACAAGCATTCTTATCTGAGTATTGCGCTGCAATACATGTCCCCTACCGGCAGTCTGTCGTCCGGTAAACTGTTGGGGAAATTACCAAAGGGTTATTCACCCACAGGTTCTGAATCGTTCCCAATCGCTAATTACCTCAGGACGGGCTCACCTGTGATTCGCACTCGGGACTTTGATTTATACACCTTGCAGACAGGTCAGCAGAAGCACGAGAAAATAAGTTGTTGATAAAGAACCTTTCGAGTCGCTAAATATCAGTAATTTATTATATTTTCCGGTTCACGATCAATGATCGATGTGTATATATATATATATATGTTGCTCGGCTTGGCTCCGCCCCTCCCGAAAGCGCAAGCTGTGTCGCACTTTTGACGTTCGCGAGACGAGGCTGAGGGCGCGCGGTGCGGCTTGAGGAGAACTCTAGAATAAACGAAGTGCCATAACTTTGTCAAAAATGATCGAAACGTCGTGAAGTTCGAACTCTATCTGTACCTTATCATGAGGAAACCATGTACCAAGTTTGAAATCATTAGCATTAAGCGTTTAGAAAAAAGGTCCGGAAAACTGTTCTTTGCGTGACAGACTGATGGACTGACGGATGGACAGACGGAGGGACGGCGTACAAACCTATAGTCCCCTCCGGTGTACACCGGTAGGGGACTAATAATGATATAACGAGCTGTAATAAATGACAATCTCACTCCCATGTCTCACTCCCATAAATCATAACACTTAGGTGACAAGAACAAACAAATTAGATTTTGGATCAGGTCCGGATCCAGATGTGGCCTATCGGTGGGATACAAATCGTAGACCGTTCAGCGGAGGTATGCGCTGTACCGAGTGACGTTCTAGTTGTTGTCTACAATTATTCTAAGATAAGATCTCTAAGGATTGGCAAATTTGGTCTTCGCTTTCTCCTGTCTAATTTACCTTTTCTGTTACTTGGCCAATTCAGTGTGATGTGCCTGAAAATGTTGGTCGAAGTGATAGAGATGAGGCTTCATGCTATGGCGTCATACAATAGACATTTGAGGAGCAGTACCCATATTTTCCGTCGATATGCCTTTGTGATAAGACATTAAAGAAGAAGCCCCTCCAGGAATGCTTAAAATACAGGTTGACCTGTTTAGCATTCCCCTCTGAACCCCCCCTCCCCTCCCCCCATCCCTTGTTCATGATGTATGGATTTGTGTACAAATACCTCCATGAGTGTTGGATCAACTTAAAAAAACAGGCTTGAAGACTCGCCCTTAGGGGATGTTGTCTTTGCTAAATCTACAGAGAAATCTCACTCTGTGTTTGGTCATAGTAAAGAAAAAAAATTGTGCTCATAAGAATGTAGTTTGTTGAGTTCGTGAGCAGATGTTATACTATATCACCACTTTGACCTGTTGTACTCATGGTTTTCACATAACCTTTAAAGTTTTGACCGAGTTTGAGAAAACTTGCTCTTCAGCTTTGTTTATATTTTGATCGTCAAAACACGATACCTCCGCCAACGAAGGTGGACGAAGGTCATGTTTTCACTCTTATATGTTTGTCTATCTGTGAGCATGATATAGTCAGGTTCACTATCTCTGACACTTTGATGCGGAGGTGACACAACAGTTATTCTGCACATATCTTACTATAATTCACCAATGAAATGGCTCTCTGTCTGTCCGTCTGTCTGTCCGGTCCGTTCTCAGGTACCGCAAAAACGGCTGAACCAATCGCAACGAAATTTTGGGTGGGTAATTGTAGGACCCCCCGGAATAAAATAGGCTATATTGTTTTTCTAATTTTTCAGTTTTTCCAAACACAATGGAATAATATTTACCGATATGAACAGTGATGTGGCTTTTATTGAAATTCTACAAATACTGTTTAGATTTTGATGATTTGCGTGTGATATGATTTAACCGATGTTCATATAAATCGTTTAAAATAAAATAAAAGCCTTCAATTTCTGATATTTTGCCTTTTCATTTGGGCCTCCTTATTGAAGCCTCGCCCGTAGGGCAGGTACCGTTGCTAGTAACAACAAGCATTCTTATCTGAGTATTGCGCTGCAATACATGTCCCCTACCGGCAGTCTGTCGTCCGGTAAACTGTTGGGGAAATTACCAAAGGGTTATTCACCCACAGGTTCTGAATCGTTCCCAATCGCTAATTACCTCAGGACGGGCTCACCTGTGATTCGCACTCGGGACTTTGATTTATACACCTTGCAGACAGGTCAGCAGAAGCACGAGAAAATAAGTTGTTGATAAAGAACCTTTCGAGTCGCTAAATATCAGTAATTTATTATATTTTCCGGTTCACGATCAATGATCGATGTGTATATATATATATATATGTTGCTCGGCTTGGCTCCGCCCCTCCCGAAAGCGCAAGCTGTGTCGCACTTTTGACGTTCGCGAGACGAGGCTGAGGGCGCGCGGTGCGGCTTGAGGAGAACTCTAGAATAAACGAAGTGCCATAACTTTGTCAAAAATGATCGAAACGTCGTGAAGTTCGAACTCTATCTGTACCTTATCATGAGGAAACCATGTACCAAGTTTGAAATCATTAGCATTAAGCGTTTAGAAAAAAGGTCCGGAAAACTGTTCTTTGCGTGACAGACTGATGGACTGACGGATGGACAGACGGAGGGACGGCGTACAAACCTATAGTCCCCTCCGGTGTACACCGGTAGGGGACTAATAATGATATAACGAGCTGTAATAAATGACAATCTCACTCCCATGTCTCACTCCCATAAATCATAACACTTAGGTGACAAGAACAAACAAATTAGATTTTGGATCAGGTCCGGATCCAGATGTGGCCTATCGGTGGGATACAAATCGTAGACCGTTCAGCGGAGGTATGCGCTGTACCGAGTGACGTTCTAGTTGTTGTCTACAATTATTCTAAGATAAGATCTCTAAGGATTGGCAAATTTGGTCTTCGCTTTCTCCTGTCTAATTTACCTTTTCTGTTACTTGGCCAATTCAGTGTGATGTGCCTGAAAATGTTGGTCGAAGTGATAGAGATGAGGCTTCATGCTATGGCGTCATACAATAGACATTTGAGGAGCAGTACCCATATTTTCCGTCGATATGCCTTTGTGATAAGACATTAAAGAAGAAGCCCCTCCAGGAATGCTTAAAATACAGGTTGACCTGTTTAGCATTCCCCTCTGAACCCCCCTCCCCTCCCCCCATCCCTTGTTCATGATGTATGGATTTGTGTACAAATACCTCCATGAGTGTTGGATCAACTTAAAAAAACAGGCTTGAAGACTCGCCCTTAGGGGATGTTGTCTTTGCTAAATCTACAGAGAAATCTCACTCTGTGTTTGGTCATAGTAAAGAAAAAAAATTGTGCTCATAAGAATGTAGTTTGTTGAGTTCGTGAGCAGATGTTATACTATATCACCACTTTGACCTGTTGTACTCATGGTTTTCACATAACCTTTAAAGTTTTGACCGAGTTTGAGAAAACTTGCTCTTCAGCTTTGTTTATATTTTGATCGTCAAAACACGATACCTCCGCCAACGAAGGTGGACGAAGGTCATGTTTTCACTCTTATATGTTTGTCTATCTGTGAGCATGATATAGTCAGGTTCACTATGTTTTTTCGTTCAAAATCATGGTAGATTAGCAAACCTATACATTTTTGGAAACGTTATTACATGGAAAATCTGAAAATCAATGTTTACATTAGCCAATTCCGACCAATTCGATTCGACCAATTCGACCAATTCGACCAATCGACCAATTCCATTCGACCAATTCGACCATTCGACCAATCGCTTCGATCGACCATTCGACCATTCGATCGATTCGATTCGATTCGATTCATCGAATTCGATTCGATCGACCATTCGACCAATTCGATTTGCCAATCAATTTGACCGACCTTTGCTTGTGTGGAACGGACTGTGAAAACGATGCGGACTATATTGTCGGATACGACACACAGGACAGTGATGACGAACTCTAAATGGCATATTCTGTAATCGTGTATGTTTGATGCCATTGACTGCCTGTGTATATTTTGTCATTGACTGTCTGTGTAGATGTGAAGTTATACTGACTGCATGTGTATATATGATTTTGCTGACTGCCTGTGTATGTTTGGTGATATGAATTATTGTGACACATTTTGATGTTATTAACTGCCTGTACAAAATGATAACATGTATTTGATTATGCAACTTATCGCGAATATAAAGACAGTATTTTGCAATTCAAAACCTTTGATTCGTGTCGTACCATTCCCCATAGCACTAATTTGATACTTTCATTGGATTCCTTGTCCCTGAAAATATAGGTTTAGTATATTTTTAAAAGTTTTTAGGGTAATTAGAGGCAGAAATAGAACAAAATATGTATTTTACAGTGGCCATTTTGAAAATCCA
This sequence comes from Myxine glutinosa, assembly GCF_964187855.1. Classification (NCBI taxonomy): domain Eukaryota; kingdom Metazoa; phylum Chordata; class Myxini; order Myxiniformes; family Myxinidae; genus Myxine; species Myxine glutinosa. The sequence continues at coordinate 134,997,268 of NC_136264.1, read as the reverse complement.
AAATGGCCGCCATACAGGTATCTCTCCAAATGTAAACATTGATTTTTAGTTTCCTTATGCTATAACCTTTCCAAAAATGTATAGGTTTGCTAATCTACCATGATTTTGAACGAAATATAATTTATTGACATGGTGAACCTGACTAATATCTCAAAGTTATTGACTGCTTTGGATGAAACTTGGTGAACATGTTGGGTGTGTGAAAGGGACGAAATGATTCGATTTTGGTGAAGATCTGGATACGAGAATGTTTAAGTGGGGCCAAAAACGACATAGCAGGATATCGCAAAAAGTTATGGATGGATTTGGACAAAACGTGGTGGAGGGGTTGGGTGTCTGACAAGGAAGAATCGATTCAATTTTGGTGAAGATCTTAATATGGATTCGGATACGATAATTATTTAATTATTTAAGAGATTCTTCTCCATTGAGACATGGGGCCAAAAACGATATATAGCAGGATATCTCAACATGCTGTGGATGGATTCGGACAAAACTTGGGATGAGTTGGTTTGGCCACAAGAACAAGCCGATAAGATTTTGGTTAAGATCCTGATGCAGATCCAGCGTATCGGTGGGATACAAAACAGCAGTCTGCAGCCTCCTCACTCTCTGAAGACTTGGACAAAATCACAGACTGGTCAAACAAGTGGAACATGTCTTTCAATCCTGACAAATCTCACACTCTTACTATGTCTCTCCGAAAAGATCGATTGGACAACCCTCCCATCTACTTTCTCAACAATCCTCTCCAAGAAGTTCTGTCGCTCAAGCTTTTGGGTCTCACTATCTGCCATGATCTTTCTTGGGAAAACCACATTTCCAAGCTGGCCTCCAAAGCCAGTCGCCGACTGGGCATCCTCCGTCGTGCGAAGTCCTTCCTCGGCACACCTGATCTCCTCACCACATACAAGGCTTTCATCCGCAGCTCAATGAAATACTGTTCTCCCCTCTGGGCCGGTGCTCCTGCCTCACACCTAGCTAGGCTTCACGCTGTTGAAACCAAAGCTTTCAGAATTATTGGAATCTCCCGCGATGAAGCTATCTCTGAGGGCCTTTCACTCACTCACCGCAGGCAGGTAGGTGGTCTTTCTGTCTTCTACCGACTCCTCTCCGGCCTTGCACCCCCAGCTCTCTCTGTGCTCTGTCCCCCAAATATTCCTACAGGTCGCACAAGATCTGCCAGCAACCCTCTGATGGTTAAACTGCCGAAATCTCGGCTCTCTGCTCACCTTCACTCTTTCATTCCTCTATTCTCCCGCCTCTGGAACAAACTCCCTCACTCTCTTCAATCCCACTCCTCCCTCCAGGTCTTTAAAACAGCTGTTCACCACCATCTCTTGTCTTTCCCCATCCAAAACCTTGATCTTTTCTACCCCCGCTAATTCACCCCAGATCCACCTTGTTTGAAATTCCAACTTCTTTCCTGGAAGTCCTGGCAGTGTCCATATGTTTTATACCTCTCCCACCCGCCCCCCCTTCCCATGCCCCCCCCCCCCAAAGCCCTCGCCCTCTCTCAGATCTCTCGATGTCTCCATGTCTCTCGGTCCCTGCTCTCAAATGTTGTGTTTGTGTCCTTCCCCCTCTCTCCCCATCTTGTCTACCGCTCCTGATGTTATATGTTTTATGTGTCGGTTTGTCTTTCTGTGTGATTAATGTTCGCTCTTTCACGAGCCTCGATCTTGTATACAAAAAAAAAAAAAAAAAAAAAAACCTTTCAGCCTGGCGGAGGTATGCTTTCTACCGATTGCTGTGGTAGTTTTTGTCCTGAATTCCATAAAGATCCTAGAATACAAATGATACAACTTGTGCTTATAGTGGAATATCAAAGGGGTCAATTTGTAATTTAGTATTTGCAATAAAAGGTGGTATCAATTAAATTAATGTCGGTTTTATTGGTGTGCCGTGCCGGTATATGTAGTTGTGTGCGTGCATTGGTACGTGCATGCGCGTGATTAGTTCTTTTGTACCGACATGGATTAATAAATGTAAATCAGCATCCCAAGCAGGCAAAAGTAAGCAACAAAATGGGAAATTTATAAACAGGAGTCGAATGTAAAAGGGCGGAAAAGGAGGGAGAATCACGGCCGCAGAACGGTCGGTGAAGACATTTCTGATTTTTATATGAATGTAGACTGTTTGATAAGGCAGAAACCACTCCATGAACACATTGAATTTGAATATTCATTTCCATGTATTTCTTCAATACCACAATAATATCTACATGCTACTACTCTACATGCTAATATATCCATGCTGCAATAATATCTACATGCTACTACTCTACATGCTAATATCCATGCTGCAATAATATCTCCATGCTACTCTACATGCTAATATCCATGCTACAATAATATCTACATGCTACTACTCTGCATGCTAATATCCATGCTGTAATAATATCTACATGCTACTACTCTACATGCTAATATATCCATGCTGCAATAATATCTACATGCTACTACTCTACATGCTAATATCCATGCTGCAATAATATCTCCATGCTACTCTACATGCTAATATCCATGCTACAATAATATCTACATGCTACGACTCTACATGCTAATATCCATGCTGCAATAATATCTCCATGCTACTCTACATGCTAATATCCATGCTGCAATAATATCTACATGCTACGACTCTACATGCTAATATCCATGCTGCAATAATATCTACATGCTACTACTCTACATGCTAATATCCATGCTGCAATAATATCTACATGCTACTACTCTACATGCTAATATCCATGCTGCAATAATATCTACATGCTACTACTCTACATGCTAATATCCATGCTACAATAATATCTACATGCTACTACTCTACATGCTAATATCCATGCTACAATAATATCTACATGCTACTACTCTACATGCTAATATCCATGCTGTAATAATATCTACATGCTACTACTCTACATGCTAATATCCATGCTACAATAATAGCTACATGCTACTACTCTACATGCTAATATCCATGCTACAATAATAGCTACATGCTACTACTCTGCATGCTAATATCCATGCTGCAATAATATCTACATGCTACTACTCTACATGCGAATATCCATGCTGCAATAATATCTACATGCTACTACTCTACATGCTAATATCCACTGCAATAATAGCTACATGCTACTACTCTGCATGCTAATATCCATGCTACAATAATATCTACATGCTACTACTCTACATGCTAATATCCATGCTACAATAATAGCTACATGCTACTACTCTACATGCTAATATCCATGCTGCAATAATATCTACATGCTACTACTCTACATGCTAATATCCACTGCAATAATATCTACATGCTACTACTCTGCATGCTAATATCCATGCTGCAATAATATCTACATGCTACTACTCTACATGCGAATATCCATGCTGCAATAATGTCTACATGCTACTACTCTACATGCTAATATCCACTGCAATAATATCTACATGCTACTACTCTACATGCTAATATCCATGCTGCAATAATATCTACATGCTACTACTCTGCATGCTAATATCCATGCTGCAATAATATCTACATGCTACTCTACATGCTAATATCCATGCTACAATAATATCTACATGCTACTACTCTGCATGCTAATATCCATGCTACAATAATATCTACATGCTACTACTCTACATGCTAATATCCATGCTGCAATAATATCTACATGCTACTACTCTACATGCTAATATCCATGCTACAATAATATCTACATGCTACTACTCTGCATGCTAATATCCATGCTGCAATAATATCTACATGCTAATATCCATGCTGCAATAATATCTACATGCTAATATCCATGCTGCAATAATATCTACATGCTACTACTCTGCATGCTAATATCCATGCTGCAATAATATCTACATGCTACTACTCTACATGCGAATATCCATGCTGCAATAATATCTACATGCTACTACTCTACATGCGAATATCCATGCTGCAATAATATCTACATGCTACTACTCTACATGCTAATATCCACTGCAATAATATCTACATGCTACTACTCTACATGCTAATATCCATGCTGCAATAATATCTACATGCTACTACTCTGCATGCTAATATCCATGCTGCAATAATATCTACATGCTACTCTACATGCTAATATCCATGCTACAATAATATCTACATGCTACTACTCTGCATGCTAATATCCATGCTGCAATAATATCTACATGCTACTACTCTACATGCGAATATCCATGCTACAATAATATCTACATGCTACTACTCTGCATGCTAATATCCATGCTGCAATAATATCTACATGCTACTACTCTACATGCTAATATCCATGCTGCAATAATATCTACATGCTACTACTCTACATGCTAATATCCATGCTGCAATAATATCTACATGCTACTCTACATGCTAATATCCATGCTGCAATAATATCTACATGCTACTACTCTACATGCGAATATCCATGCTGCAATAATATCTACATGCTACTACTCTACATGCTAATATCCACTGCAATAATATCTACATGCTACTACTCTACATGCTAATATCCATGCTGCAATAATATCTACATGCTACTACTCTACATGCGAATATCCATGCTGCAATAATATCTACATGCTACTACTCTACATGCTAATATCCACTGCAATAATATCTACATGCTACTACTCTACATGCTAATATCCATGCTGCAATAATATCTACATGCTACTACTCTGCATGCTAATATCCATGCTGCAATAATATCTACATGCTACTCTACATGCTAATATCCATGCTACAATAATATCTACATGCTACTACTCTGCATGCTAATATCCATGCTACAATAATATCTACATGCTACTACTCTACATGCTAATATCCATGCTGCAATAATATCTACATGCTACTACTCTACATGCTAATATCCATGCTACAATAATATCTACATGCTACTACTCTGCATGCTAATATCCATGCTGCAATAATATCTACATGCTAATATCCATGCTGCAATAATATCTACATGCTAATATCCATGCTACAATAATATCTACATGCTACTACTCTGCATGCTAATATCCATGCTGCAATAATATCTACATGCTACTACTCTACATGCTAATATCCATGCTGCAATAATATCTACATGCTACTACTCTACATGCTAATATCCATGCTGCAATAATATCTACATGCTACTACTCTACATGCTAATATCCATGCTGCAATAATATCTACATGCTACTCTACATGCTAATATCCATGCTACAATAATATCTACATGCTACTACTCTGCATGCTAATATCCATGCTGCAATAATATCTACATGCTACTACTCTACATGCTAATATCCATGCTGCAATAATATCTACATGCTACTACTCTACATGCTAATATCCACTGCAATAATATCTACATGCTACTACTCTACATGCTAATATCCATGCTGCAATAATATCTACATGCTACTACTCTACATGCGAATATCCATGCTGCAATAATATCTACATGCTACTACTCTACATGCTAATATCCACTGCAATAATATCTACATGCTACTACTCTACATGCTAATATCCATGCTGCAATAATATCTACATGCTACTACTCTGCATGCTAATATCCATGCTGCAATAATATCTACATGCTACTCTACATGCTAATATCCATGCTACAATAATATCTACATGCTACTACTCTGCATGCTAATATCCATGCTACAATAATATCTACATGCTACTACTCTACATGCTAATATCCATGCTGCAATAATATCTACATGCTACTACTCTACATGCTAATATCCATGCTACAATAATATCTACATGCTACTACTCTGCATGCTAATATCCATGCTGCAATAATATCTACATGCTAATATCCATGCTGCAATAATATCTACATGCTAATATCCATGCTACAATAATATCTACATGCTACTACTCTGCATGCTAATATCCATGCTGCAATAATATCTACATGCTACTACTCTACATGCTAATATCCATGCTGCAATAATATCTACATGCTACTACTCTACATGCTAATATCCATGCTGCAATAATATCTACATGCTACTCTACATGCTAATATCCATGCTACAATAATATCTACATGCTACTACTCTACATGCGAATATCCATGCTGCAATAATATCTACATGCTACTACTCTACATGCGAATATCCATGCTGCAATAATATCTACATGCTACTACTCTACATGCTAATATCCACTGCAATAATATCTACATGCTACTACTCTACATGCTAATATCCATGCTGCAATAATATCTACATGCTACTACTCTGCATGCTAATATCCATGCTGCAATAATATCTACATGCTACTCTACATGCTAATATCCATGCTACAATAATATCTACATGCTACTACTCTGCATGCTAATATCCATGCTGCAATAATATCTACATGCTACTACTCTACATGCTAATATCCATGCTGCAATAATATCTACATGCTACTACTCTACATGCTAATATCCATGCTGCAATAATATCTACATGCTACTCTACATGCTAATATCCATGCTGCAATAATATCTACATGCTACTACTCTACATGCGAATATCCATGCTGCAATAATATCTACATGATACTACTCTACATGCTAATATCCACTGCAATAATATCTACATGCTACTACTCTACATGCTAATATCCATGCTGCAATAATATCTACATGCTACTACTCTACATGCGAATATCCATGCTGCAATAATATCTACATGATACTACTCTACATGCTAATATCCACTGCAATAATATCTACATGCTACTACTCTACATGCTAATATCCATGCTGCAATAATATCTACATGCTACTACTCTACATGCGAATATCCATGCTGCAATAATATCTACATGCTACTACTCTACATGCTAATATCCACTGCAATAATATCTACATGCTACTACTCTACATGCTAATATCCATGCTGCAATAATATCTACATGCTACTACTCTGCATGCTAATATCCATGCTGCAATAATATCTACATGCTACTCTACATGCTAATATCCATGCTACAATAATATCTACATGCTACTACTCTGCATGCTAATATCCATGCTACAATAATATCTACATGCTACTACTCTACATGCTAATATCCATGCTGCAATAATATCTACATGCTACTACTCTACATGCTAATATCCATGCTACAATAATATCTACATGCTAATATCCATGCTGCAATAATATCTACATGCTAATATCCATGCTACAATAATATCTACATGCTACTACTCTGCATGCTAATATCCATGCTGCAATAATATCTACATGCTACTACTCTACATGCTAATATCCATGCTGCAATAATATCTACATGCTACTCTACATGCTAATATCCATGCTACAATAATATCTACATGCTACTACTCTGCATGTTAATATCCATGCTACAATAATATCTACATGCTACTACTCTACATGCTAATATCCATGCTGCAATAATATCTACATGCTACTACTCTGCATGCTAATATCCATGCTGCAATAATATCTACATGCTACTACTCTACATGCTAATATCCATGCTACAATAATATCTACATGCTACTACTCTGCATGCTAATATCCATGCTACAATAATATCTCTGTGTGAATGAATGAATAATGAATAATATATGAATATAATATATGAATAATATATGAATGAGTTTTTTTTTTGTGTGTACAGAGTCGAGGCTCATGAAAGAGCTAACATTTATCAAACAAACAAATCAAACACACAAGCAAACAAAGTATATAAAAAGGGGAGCAGTCGACAAGATGGGGAGAGAAGGGGAGGAAGCACACAAACACAACATTTGAGAGCAGGGACATCGGGAGATGTGTGGGAGGGAGAGGGCCCGAGGGGGGTGGGGGGGGCAGGATAGGTATAAAACGCAAGGACACCAAGGACTTTCAGGAAAGAAGTCGGCACCTCAAAAAGTGGATTTGGGGTGAAATTAGCGGCAGTAGAAAAGATCAAGGTTTTGGATGGGGGAGGATAAGAGATGGTGGTGAACAGCTGTTTTAAAGACCTGGAGGGAGGAGTGGGATTGAAGAGAGTGAGGTAGTTTGTTCCAGAGGCGGGAGAAAAGAGGAATGAAGGAGTGAAGGTAAGCAGAGAGTCTTGATTTTGGCAGTTTAACCATAAGAGGGTTACTGGCAGATCTTGTGCAACCTGCAGGAATATTTGGGGGACAGAGCCCAGAGAGAGCTGGGGGGGGCAAGGCCGGAGAGGAGTCGGTAGAAGACGGAAAGACCACCAACCTGCCTGCGGTGAGTAAGTGAGAGGCCCTCGGAGATAGCGTCATCGCGGGAGATTCCAATGATTCTGAACGCTTTTGTTTCAACAGCGTGAAGACGAGCTAGGTGTGAGGCAGGAGCACCGGCCCATAGGGGAGAACAGTATTCCATTGAGCTGCGGATGAAAGCCTTGTATGTGTTGAGGAGCTCAGATGTGCCAAGGAAGGACTTCGCACGACGGAGGATGCCCAGTCGGCGACTGGCTTTGGAGGCCAGATTTGAAATGTGGTTTTCCCAGGAAAGATCATGGCAGATAGTGAGACCCAAAAGCTTGAGTGACAGAACTTCTTGGAGAGGATTATTCAGAAAGTAGATGGGAGGGTTGTCCAGTCGGTCTTTTCGGAGAGACATAGTAAGAGTGTGAGATTTGTCAGGATTGATCAGATTATTATGAATAATATCTCAGTCCTAAACTGGCTAACCCCCGCTCTAGCGGGGAAAATGGCCTTAAAACGATCATTCATTCATTCCTTCATTCATTCATTCAATAATATCTCTGTGTACATGGGCAGTCAAAGCAGTCGTGCTCACGTGAATTAATCTGGGGGACCCTAAAGATGAACAAATGCTTGTTAGGATTAGATCCCTTTGTGAAGTTGTAGGAAGTGAAGAATAAAAAACAATCACTACAGGAGAACAGACAAAATCATACATATAGTCAGGTTCACTATGTTAACAAATATAATTTCGTTCAAAATTTTGGGAGATTAGCAAACCTATACATTTTTGGAATCATCAGAGCATGGAGAATCCGAAAATCAATGTTGGCATTTGCACAGACACAGATTTTGGATTTTCAAAATGGCCGCCATAAAATACATATTTTGCGCTATCTCCGCTTCTAGTCAACCTAGAAACTTAATTAAATATGCTAATCCTATGTTTTCTGGGTCAAGGAATCCAATAAAGGCCTCACAATAGTGCTCCGGATTATAGAAAAGCAACAAACAAAGGTAATTGAAAACCATTGTCTTTATATTTGTGATATAACTGTATTACATCATACATGACATTGCAAGTCCTTTGAAGTTATAGGTATGGGTTTATAAAGCAAGAAAGCAGCCCTGTTAGTATCAGATTGAACTATAAGTCCAATACACAGGATCTACTAGGTCTATACCGTTCAGGAATTTGCTTTTACAGATCTTCATCACTGTCCTGAGGGTCATTTTCGCAAAGGTGTCTACGCAAATGCGAACATTAATTTTTGGATTCCTCATGCTCTGAATATTCCAAAAATGTATAGTTTTGCTAATCTCCAAAAAATTTGAACGAAAAAACATAGTGAACCTGACTAATAGACTCGAACTGCACTCGGTAGAGCACGTACCTCCAGCAGGCTGACTGGTTTACGTTTTGTACCCCACTAATGGGCCGGATCTGCATCCGGACCTGAACCAAAGTCTAATCATTTCGTCCGTGTTGCTCACCCAACCTGTCCAACGCGTTTTGTTTGAAACTGTCCGTAACTTTATGAGGTATCCTGCTGACAAAAACAAACATACAAACAGGTTTGAAAACATAACCTCTGCCCACCTTCGGTATACTGTGGGAGGAAGAGGAGGGAGGCTTGTGGGTTCATGTGGGTTCGAGCACAGCAAACCTGAGCCATAATGATAGTGTGGAGAGGAAAGAAAGAATAGTGCGGTAGAATGAAACAAAAAGGTAGTGCTGTCACATCTACGTTGTTGAATTGCAACTCCAAGTAGTATATTGGGGGGGGGGGGGGGGGGGAGAACACCTAAGACTATAAGCTTGTGAGTACATGATGTACTTGTGATTTTCACAGCCGCCATGTCTGCCTCCACAGAAATGATTGAGATTCACCAAATTGTGTTTGAGGATGTAAAGTGAAAAAACTCCACGCACTTACTTACCCCACACAATTGACGTTTCTCTTCCTTTCACACTTTTATGCCAATCTTTGTGTGTATATTTTTTACAGGCAAATTGTTTAAAGTTTGTTTTTGCATCTTTGTTTCAGAAATGTCTGACATGGCCCTTGCACTGGGCTAGTACCTTTCCGGCTTTGCCTGGCGAGGATAGTTGCCCGGCCTGCAGCCGCAGCTGGGCTTCTAGCCGTGGCCAGGCCCTAGCCGTGGTGGAACCACCACTGAGCTTTGCACCACGGCTTGACCCACCGCTGCATTTGGTCGAGAGTGTCGGTGCAGCTTGAACCTCGGAAGCCGTGACCGGCTTTCCCAAGTGGCGGTGACCGGTCTTCAGGCTCACTTTGGAGAAGCATAATGCCTTCTGGACGTGCAGGCAGCGTAAAGGAGCAAGAAGTAGCGGAATTGTTCCAGCATGAAGACCCCGAAAATATCTTTGGTGATCTTAAGGAGATCGGTCATGGCAGTTTTGGTGCAGTATATTTTGTAAGTACAGTTTCAGCACATCGCAACGATATCGTAAGCTTTGCGATCTGGGAATGCTGTGTGACTTTGTGATTCACACAAATATGATGTTGAAATGGAGTGAAACTTACCTTTATCATGGTAAATCCTTAATTGTACTGTACAGCATACGTTGTATTTTGGTTTTTATCTATTTCCTTTGAGCAGACCAAAACCTGGTGAAATGAGTTTGATGCTATTCAGGTTACCACTCTGTCTCACAGAGCTTTGAGGTCATTTTGGCTGTTATGTTAATGCAGAAAATCCAACTTGTGTCGGCGGGGGAGGGCGGGTGGGGAGGCAGGAAGTAAAGCACGGTGGGGGTGGAGTAAAGCACGGTGGTGGTGGAGTAAAGCACGGTGGGGGTGGAGTAAAGCACGGTGGTGGTGGAGTAAAGCACGGTGGGGGTGGAGTAAAGCACTTGCTCCAGCGTGCAGTGCAGTTATGCATTTGATTAATAACAGCCCTGTCGTGGGACGATTTATGAAATTATGATCATTATTATTATTATATTATTTTTATTATTACCCTTAAATTTTGTGTGTTTATTTATTGTACATGTGGTGAGCTGACAATAGACTTGTAAAGTGTGAACATATTCCTTTTATATAACATTGTAATAATGCAGTTTTCCTCGGTTTGTTTACAGTACTAATGGATAATTGTGTTCTGTACCCTCCAGGCGAGGGACCTGCGTAATAATGAAGTGGTGGCAATCAAGAAAATGTCTTTCTCTGGCAAACAAGCGCACGACGTAAGAAACCCTGACATCTGTGGACAAGGGTGTTACTTATTGCTGCAGTAACCGTAAAGGCAAATTTGAGGAAACCAAGGTAATGTTTGTACAGACAAACCAAAGTAGGAAATGGATGTTTGGCCCGTCAGAGCGGTGTCACATCCTTATTCAAATGCTCCATCGTCACAGCGGCAGACAAGTAGGACCATGAACATTGTCGTTGTAGGTCTACTTGGACGAAGAGCAAATGGAAGATGGATGGTTGGGAGGAGTTGGGGGGGAGGGGGATGGGGGGGAGGGGGCACTGCTCATGTGTATGAAAATAAACAGGGGAGTTTTATTTCTGCTTTGTAAAGACAAAACCGTGGGGCTGATTAATAATTATATCAGTGATTACACGGAGATGTGATATCGATGAACAATCTAATACATTGTGAGTGGTCTTGTGAATCCAGCCATCTATATAATAATAGCATAAGGACTCGACTTTGTTATCCCTTTTACACCGCACCCAGTGACCCGATGCCCACGGCACTAATGGATTTACGATCTACGAACCGCACTCTTTGTTTATCACGTACAGCCATACTCGAAAAATCTGAATTAGCCGACGTCGGGGCCCAAAAGCATCCGATTAACTGCCGATACGACGCCATCTTACGACGCCATCGTATTGGCGTCTGCTGGGCGAAGGCGAAGCAAGCCGTCCGCTGATTGGACAGGCGAAGGTGAAAGCAAGCCGTCCACTGAGTGGACAATCCAGAGCATGCATTTGTGCCGGTGTCGGCGATCGTTGTTCATATACGCACTCTTCATTCTCATCTTTCTTCCTAACTCTTACTCGGACAAGCAAATCCCCTATGCCATCCATAATGGTACACTCTATCCATACACCACATCCTCCCTTCCGTGGATGTTCCACGGGTTTCGGCTAGTAAATATGGTTCATAGCTCAATTCCTCTTTTTCTTTGGTGCCTCTCTCTATTTCTCTTGAGCCTTTCCATGATTCCTTTGCATTTCTTTTCACCATCGAGCATTTATTCTCTACATGTTGATAGCCGTGTTTCGAATGCCCTTTGGTTTCCATTAATTACTTCCGAAAATCGAAACTTTTAAAGGATATTTATTGGTTGTTATTAGTCCCCTAGCTGGAGGGGACTGTAGGTGTGCTCTCCATCTGTCAGTCCGTCCCACCTCTGGTTTTTAATGCACGTTTTCCCATACCATTTAACATATTCACCTGAAACCTGGTACATGGCTTTATTATGATAACCTACAGAACAAGTTTGAGTTTCGGGGCGTTTCACCAATTATTCACGGAGTTATGCCCTTTCTGCTTGGAACAAGAACATTCATTGGGACCGATAGGGACATGTATTGCAAAGCAATTCTCCCTCTTGTTCTGTTTGTCTGTTTGTATGTCGATCACCTACAGGTCACAATTTGAAACGAATCTTCACAAAACTTCACCAAAACGGTTGAGTTTGCCATAAGCAAGAAGCCTGTTGATTTTGACGTCAAACGGTCAACATTGGCCGAAGGTCAACAACTTAAGTCCAATTTCTGAAATCCTCTATTTTCATCTGGTTTACTTGAAATTTGAATAGGATTTTCATATCGTGTCACGGAATTCAAGCACCAATTATTTTTTGAGGTTGAAAGGTCAACATAGGCCTAATTTCTAAAATAGTCAATTTTCATCCGGTCGACTTGAAATTTGAAGAGGATTTGCATATTTGGTCATTTAATTCAGCCACCTATTATTTTTAAGGTAACCTTTGTTTACGTACCAGCTCTACATTCCAAGCACTTTCTTCTTCACCACTCTGAAAACGGGAATTTTGTCTTTAATTCTGCAGTGAATTTACACTTTTGTTTTGGCATTGTAAAGAAGAAAATCAAACAATTGTATATGTTACTAGCAGGAGTACCTGGCGTTGCCGGGTGAGGGGGGAAAGCTGGAGAGGGGGGGGTTAAGGAACAGAGTGGGGGTGAGTGGAAGGGGGTGGGGTGGGGAAGGGAGAGGGAGGGAAAATATATACTACATATACATCTTTTGGGGGGGGGGGGACTTTGACAGGCTCCTCCGTTTTGGGGAGGGGGGGACTACATATACATTTTGGGGGGGGGGGGGACTTTGACAGGCTCCTCCGTTTTGGGGGATTGGGGAAAGTAAGGAGGAAAAATTTACCCGTGCAAAGATTGCTTTAACCTCAGTGTTGCCCAGGTAAAAAAGGAAATTGTAATACCCTCTGCCACCATCACCAGGTGGCGCTGCACCGTACAAATTAACATAGAGAATTTCCGCTCCTCTCCCAGTCCCCGACACCCCCGAATGAGGCCGTGGCCACATAGCCTATGTTACCCCCCAGCCAAAGTTTTATTTGTATTTGTACCCCGAGTAAAGTATAAAAGTGTTTATAGCTGGAGTGCCCGGTGTTGCTCAAGCGAAAACGAAACATTAACATATTTGAAATGAGAGAAAATATAATGTAAAAGCAATTGCATCCAAATCGGAATCCATCACAAATGTCAAATCATAATTTCACCTTTTTGTTGAATATCTGCTGGTGAATGTGCCTTTCATCACGTTCTGAGTTAAGTATGATGACTTTCAGAAGAAGAAGAAGCTTTACTACCAACTTCGTACACTTCCGGAATTGTTTGATTTTTTTGTGTTCAAATGTTTGTGTTTTGTATTTATTTATGTGAATGTGTACTTGTATATAATTCTAAGTGTCATTAATTTAAAAGGCTTCAGCACTATAGAGAGATTTTTTTTTAATCCCCAAAAACGAACTATTTTTCTTTTCAAAAAAAAAATATATATTTGGCCCTAAAACACTCCCAGGCACTCACTGATGAACCTCTGAAAGTTTGACGAAGATCCGTTCAGCTATCTCTGAGAAAAATGGCGGCACACACACACATACACACACACACACACACACACACACACACACACACACACACACACACACACACACACACACACAGAGACAGATCAACGGCTCTTTTCTGTTTTTTTTCTTTTTCTTTTTTTTGTATACAAGATCGAGGCTTGTGTAAGAGCTAAAAAGTAGATAACTCTTGTATAGTAGATAAAGGTATGGACTCAAAAAAAAATACTGCATCGCGTACTGAGCACGCCACTGGACTCTCTCACTGTGAGCTTGGGCAGGAAGAGGAAGTGTTGGACAGGATGTCGGTGCCAATGTTCGAACACATCCATTATGCCATGATGGCTTAGTACAGACCTGTACCAAGCTGTCCTGGTCCAAACATTACATAACTGCATTTTATCACCGTAAAAATAATTTACAAAAAATGGTTTAACCCTTTGAATAAGGTTTAAAAAGTATCCCAGATCTTAAAATGGCAAAATCCGACATTTTTAGATATTTAAAAAAATTCTGCAGAACAGAGCTTAAAGGACCGAAAAGGAGTCCGGGTAAAAAAACGGACGTATGATAATCCTAATTTATTTGCACCTTTAATTTGGGTTTATGAACTCTGTTTGTTAAAGATGTTTGTTATGCTTGCTGGGGGGTTGTGGTATCGAGTAACGGGTGCCCTCTCTATAAGCAATTGAGTCCCTGAAACCTTCCACCGAGACGGATGACACTCCACTGTAAACAGGTTGATAACAGGAATACAGACGGAAAGTCTCTTTAGGAGGAACTCTCTTTGTCACAAATTTACCCAAAGTATAACAGCAAAGAAACACCAATCGACTAGAACGCCACTCAGTAGAGCGCATACTCCCGCCGTGGGTTTAGTTGGAATAATACGTTTTGTTTAACATCCCCTCTCCCCAAAACAATAAATGAAAAAGAAAGTAAGCCCTACTGTCAGAGAATTAATTTTGATATATCTCGGAATTAGAGGAGAAAAACATCATTTAAGAATAAGAATAAAAGCTTTAATGCAGTTAAAACAGAAAAAATCCTTCCCAAAAAAATTTCCCAAAAAAATTCCTGGATCTGGAATAATTTCCTGAGCTTCACGAAAAACTAATCAATTCTTCCTTATCCCAAGGGCAATCATCCCACCAACTTTCATCCAAATCCGTTCAGAACTTTACCAGATATCTTGTTCACGAACGCATGAACATACGAACACACACACACATGGACGGACACGATCGAATGCGTTACTCCCTGGCGGGAGTAATAAACCTGAAAATCGCAGAGCCAGAACCAGAATTATTTATTTGGTCTGGGAAGCCCATGTGAGGTTTCTTCTTCTTCAGCCTCTCACAACCCTGGGTGAATTTTTTTTTTTGTTTTTTTTTTGTATACAGAATCGAGGCTCGTGAAAGAGCTATCATTTATCACACAAACAAATCAAACAGACAAACAAAATATATAAAAAGAGGGAGCGGTAGACAAGATGGGGAAAGAAGGGGAAGCACACAAACAACATTTGAGAGCAGGGACATCGGGAGATGTGTGGGAGGGAGAGGGCTTGGGGGGAGGAGGCGTGGGAAGGGGGGGGGGGGTGGGAGAAGTATAAAACACAAGGACACCAAGGACTTCCAGGAAAGAAATTGGTATTTCAAAAAAGTGGATTTGGGGTGAAATTTTAATCCATCTTTTAAAAAAAAGTTGGAATTTTGCCAAATCTGTTTTATTTGTTTGTTAATATACCTCAGCCATTGACAAATCTGGAACTAAGTCTTTATAAGTTCATCAAATACTGACACCGCGAATGACATTCGCTGAGCTAAATGTTGATATCTCTTCTGAGGTAAAAACAAAACAACAAAAAAACAGTTTTAAAGCATTATACGTATCAAACGATACATTTTATGAAACGGGGAAACCTAATAGACACTTTGGTGGTTTTAAAATGACAGAATATGTCTTTATTAGAAAGAAAAAAAAGAACATTGAAGACGACGCTGCTAAAAAAAATACACCGCTCTAACGCAAAACCACGAGTTTAAACTACATTTACAACAAATATGAAAACTATTTTCATATCACAATGTTAAATATAGAATATATAGAAAATAATGTTTAAAAAAAATGAGCCCTATCTTCCAATGGTAAAAAAATCCTTCAAAAAATTCCTGGATCGGGAATAATATCCTGAGCTTCACCAAAAACTAATCAATTCTTCCTTATCCCAAGGGCAATCATCCCACCAACTTTCATCCAAATCCATTCAGAACTTTTCCAGATATCTTGTTCACAAACACACGAACACACACACACACACGGACACGAGTGAATGCATTACTCCCTGGCGGGAGTAATAAATATTGTCTTCAACTTTTGCAATTACAGTAGAACATCTTTAATGAAGATGAACCCCCTTGCATTTGTCATTGCATCGTAAATAAGTTCTAGCAAGACCGCTCCCCCCCCCCCCCCTCCCTGCTAAATTTAAAACTACACAACACTAAATTAGCAAGACAGTGATGTCAAGCCACCCTAAACTTTCCCTCCTCCCCTCTGGATTTGGGTATATAAACATGAAGTACTGCTGGGACATACCCCACTTCTCAGTATTTCTCTAAAATATGTCACTGATAATTTTAAAACATTGTACTACTACATTTCCCTTCATTTTATATTGGAAGTTGTACTTTAAACTGGGACTGTCTACCAAACGTGATATTTGTTGCAACAAGATGTGTTAGAAGTATTCCTTAAGAAGGAACAAAACTGAACTTCTCTGGACGGTTTGACTTGACCGACCCAAGGACGGTTTTACCCGAGGACAGTTCCTCTTAATAACTAAGATTTGAGTAATGTTTATTTATAAAGATGCCTTTTTGGATAGCTTTGCTGACCTGATGATGCTTGTGAGACTCGACGTCAGATACTCCCCTGACCTTTGCAACCCAGTAAATTTACGAAAAAAATTTGTATCAGTGGGGGAAGGCCTCGCTTGAAAGCCCTGAGATCAACATCATCATCATCATCATCATCGTCGTTTTACAGACCTTTCCATGCTTGCATGTGTAAGCTGAGTTTTATTTGACCATCACGTTTCCTTCTTTCTCTACCTCTAGAAATGGCAAGATATAGTGAAAGAAGTCCGATGTCTGCACAAGCTGAAGCACCCCAACACCATCTCTTACCGTGCCTGTTACCTCAAAGAGCATACCACCTGGGTAACATGCTTTACCTCCAACGTTCTTCTTTTCGGTGTAGTATCATGCTGTTACTGCTTCCTATTTTTAGTGTTACTTACATTGCACTGATTTTTGCTTTTTTGGTAACATCACTGTCCTGCTAACACTATTACCATTGCCCTACAAGTTGGTGATGGAGTACTGCCTTGGTTCTGCATCAGATCTGCTGGAAGGTAATTTACAATGATTTAAACAAATTTTGTGGTGTGTAGTTTTTCTTTTTGTTTTCTGTAACCTATTAAATTTTAATGTGAAATTTATTATCTCTTTCCCTTTCCTTTGTTTTCCTATGCTGCATGCCTCATTATTGTTTCCCCACATTTTTCTGTCAGTCCATAAGAAGCCTTTGCAAGAGGTAGAGATAGCGGCGATTACCCACGGGGCCTTGCTCGGACTCGCTTACCTGCACCAGCATAACATGATCCACAGGTATATTGGACTCTTACCCAACCTTCATGCCGAGCTTTCCAAGTTCCTCATTCTACTGGAAAAGCAACTGATTGCTTCCAACAGTTAATTGACTTAACATCTACAGGGTTAATTCGTTAATTTGGGTCGGTAGGTAGTTGATTGTAAACTTGTATCTGACAGCATTGTATAAATATTGTTGTGTTTGTGGGGGTAGATGATGGAATACCATAGGAAAGGTATGACTGCATAGGTATAGCATGGACCGTGGACGAGAAGGAGACATCTCAATGTATTTAAGTAGGGAAACTGGAGCGTAAGATTGTTTGTGTCTTCACACGGGGGGGGTTAGAGATTAAGGTAAGTTAGAGATTAAGGTTATGCTAAAAAAAACAAACAAAAAAAAAAAAACACCTTTAGAGGCCATTTTTCCCCGCAAAGCGGGGGTTGGCCTTTTTCGGGAACCGTGGTTGTTGTTGTTTTTCGGTCCCCTTTTTGAAGCAATGTTTTACGGCCGGATGCCCTTCCTGACGCCAACCCTTTTTGCCGCCTTTAACGACAAACAGGGAATTACCAGTGAACTAGCATAACCAAGGTTATGCTAACTAGTTGGCTAATTAGTTAGAGATTAAGGTTAGTCCCCCAGTATGTGATTGCTTCCTGTGGCTTTTCCCTACGTTTTTACAACTACAACACGGCTGGCCATAAAGCCTCCGTTTAAACAACAACCACCGGAACCACCGACAATGCCCGGACATTGCCGATCGGCAAGTAAGCCACGCCTTAATGATGCTCACGCCAAGCAAAGCCGGCAGGCCATGCCCCGAAGTTAGTCATTGGTCGAGCATGACCATGGGGTGATTCGATAGGGCTTGGCGATTGGCCAGTGTGACGGCAGAGCAAGAAAGTTCGAGGGAAAAAGAACCGCGAAAAGATGAATCGTTCTCTTGGGTTTTTGTGCTGGAGGAGGAGGTTGAGCCTTTGTTGTGTGGGCTTGTGAGGAGAGCTTTATTTGGATATGGCGGAACTTTGGCAATTTCGACAGCGAGGAGGAGGTCTTGGCGGCGGTTTGTGTGGGGCTCTCGGCACTTCTGACAGAGTGGAGAGCAAAAGAGGGCTGTCTCAGCTGCTTGCTCACGCCTGGGCGTTTTCGAAGTGTGGCAACGGCGCCATTTTTGGAGCGCTTCCTGCGCAAGTGGCTACACTGGCTGCAACGACCACCAAGCCCCTAAAAGCCAGTTTGGACCAAAGCTGAGTGCCGGCCGATTAAAAGGAAAACATTTTATTTATTTATCTTTCCCCTGTGTGTCGTATTTGTAACTGAGTGGAGACGTCTCACAGTAGTAAATATTCGATTTACCTCAGCATTTATTTTATTCTTTGATTTACTTTCATTTATTTATTTGTTGTTGAATTTTTATTTGTTGTTGAATTTATTTGTCATGTCGTGTCATGTCTGTTTATTGTGGGTTTCGGAGTAAACCCGTGTGCTTCCGTTCAGGTCAGTGCTTTGTTTCCTTCACCCTCGCGTGACGGACCAACCGCTAATTTTGGCTACTCGCCTCGGAATTAAGGACCGTTCCGGTTATCCGTCATCCAGCGGTCTTAATCGCTGATGACAGGACAATATTATGGCATTGTGAGATTAAATATCATGATAGAAGATTCTAATATATGAAAAATTATGAAGGCTAGTGTTTATTTTTTATTGTTAAATTATTTATGTTGGAGGTTCCAGGCACGAAGTATTGGTTGGTGGAAGTATTGGTCAGAAGAAGAGTGGACATATGTTGTGTGCAAGAGAGGAGATGGAAGGGAAGTGGTGTGAGAATGGTGAAGGGTAGGCAGGGACAGAAATACAAGTTTGTGTGGCAAGGGTGCCTGGAGGGCGTGAATGGTGTTGGTGTCCTGTTTTCTGAGGAATTTGTAGACAGTGTGGTGAGTGTGACTAGAGTGAGTGATAGGTTGATGATGGTGAAAATGATGATTGGAAAGCTCTTGGTGAACGTCATCTCGGGATATGCTCCGCAGGTTGGTCGAAGCGATGAAGAGAAGGACAAGTTCTGGTGTGCGATAGAGAAGCTGATGGAAAACGTGAAAGATGAGGAAGTTGTTGTGGTAGGAGGAGACCTAAATGGACATGTGGGAAGGAGTATGGATGGTTTTGACAGCGTTCATGGGGGTTACGGATATGGTGTGAGAAATGGAGAAGGTGAAAGGATTTTGGAGTTTGCTGATGGAGCTGATTTGTTGATTTGTAATACTCAGTTCCAGAAAGAGGATAATAAGCTTGTTACATACACGTCAGGTGGGTCGACGACAACCGTTGACTACCTGATGGTGCGTAGGCGAGATAGGGGGCACCTCTGGGACACAAAGGTGATCCCGGGGGAGGAGGCTGTTTCACAGCACCACTTGGTTGTCTGGGACGTAAGGGTGAAAGGTGCGAGGAGAGCTCGGCGGGTGAAGTACCAACCGAGAATGAAGGTGTGGAGGTTGAAAGAGGTGACGTAAGGGAGGCATTAAAAGAGAGGCTGATTAGGGTCAAGGATGATGTGGTTGAGCTTGAAAGTGGTTGGATGTCAATGAAAGCTAGTCTGTTGGGAGCCGTTGGTGAGGTATGTGGATGGACAAAAGGACCACCGAGGCACTCGGGAACATGGTGGTGGGATGATGAAGTTGGAAAGAGGGTTGACGAGAAGAGGAAGAAGTTAAAGGAGTGGCAGAAGGCGAAGGGTACGGGAGGAGAAACAGCAGAGCATGAAAGTTATAAGGCAGCCAAGAAGGCTGCAAAGAAAGAGGTAGCAAAGGCGCAGGAGGCATGTAGGAAAATGTTCGGAGAACGCTTGGATTCGGAAGAGGGTCAGAAAGTAGTATTCAGGATTGCAGAGCAGATAGCGAAAGAGAGGTGTGATGTGATGGGGGATGAGTTGCTTGAAGGATGAAGCGGGACAAATCGTTGTCGACCCAGATGGAATTAAAGGAAGATGGAAAAGATATATGGAAATGCTGTTGAATACAGAGAATGAATGGGATGGCAACATAGAGAGTAACCCAGTTTTAGGACCGGCAGAGAAGATAACTGAGAAGGAAGTTGAGGAAGCGATAAAAGCAATGAAGAGTGGAAAAGCGGGAGGGCCGACGGGAGTTGTGGGAGATATGTTGAAGGCAGCAGGAAGTTGGGGTGTGAAGAGAATGACAGAGATCTGTAATCTGGTGGTGAAAGAAGGCCGCATTCCAGTGGATTGGGAACTGAGTACCCTCGTCCCTATATACAAGGGGAAAGGTGACCTTCTGGAGTGTGGCTCGTACCGAGCGATAAAGTTATTGGAGCATAGAATGAAGATATTGGAAAGGGTGTTGGAGAGGAGGATAAGGAAGAAAGTGAAGATCGACGAAATGCAGTTTGGATTCATGCCAGGAAGAGGAACGACAGACGCGCTTTTCATTGTGAGGCAGTTGCAAGAGAAGTACATGGAGAAGAGGAAGAAGTTGTTTCTTGGGTTTGTTGATCTGGAGAAAGCATTCGATCGGGTTCCACGCAAAGTATTGACATGGGCATTGAGGAAGTTAGGAGTGGAGGAATGGTTGATCAGAGTAGTGATGGCATTGTACAAAAGAGCGCGCACAGCTGTAAGGACGAAGGACGGGAACAGTGGTGAGTTTGAGGTGAAGGTGGGAGTGCATCAGGGGTCGGTACTAAGTCCACTACTATTTGTAGCTGTGATAGAGGTGCTGGCTCAGGACGTAAAGGAGGGTTTACCGTGGGAGTTGTTGTATGCAGATGATCTGGTATTCATTGCGGAAAGTATGGATGGACTGAAGGAAAAGATGAACACGTGGAAGGAATGTATGGAGACAAAAGGTCTGAAGGTGAATATCGGAAAGACGAAGGTGATGGCAAGTGGTAAAGCATGTGGTGAGGTGGAAAGAACTGGGAAGTGGCCCTGTGCTGTGTGTAGGAAGGGTGTCGGAGTGAACTCCATTCAGTGTACAACGTGCGCTGAGTGTGTTCATCAAAAATGTAGTGGTCTGAGACGGTCATTAACCAGTGTGGCAGCTACATTCAAATGTAAGGTGTGCACAGAGGGAGCTGCAGATGGAGGAAATGTTGAGTTGGATCTTGGAGACGGCGTGAAGCTGGAAGGTGTGAAAACATTTTGCTACCTCGGAGACATGCTGAATGGAGAAGGTGGATCAGACTCGGCAACGGTTGCTCGAGTGAGATGTGCATGGAAGAAGTTTCGGGAATTGAGTGGTGTGCTGATGATGAGGGGAGTGTCGTTGAAGATGAAGGGAAAGGTGTATGCTGCATGTGTGAGAAGTGTTATGATTTATGGGAGCGAGACATGGGTAATGAACGTAGAGCAGCATCGAAGGTTGGAAAGGGTGGAAATGCGAATGGTTCGACGGATGTGCGGAGTATCGTTGAGAGAGAGGAAGACAAATGATGAATTGTGAAAGATGATGGGAATAGAGCCTGTGATTGATGCTGTGAAGAGGAACAGGTTGAGATGGTTTGGTCATGTGTTGAGGAAGAATGAAAGTGACTGGTTGAGAAGAGTGATGGAAATGAATGTAGAAGGAAGTAGAAGACGGGGAAGACCGAGAAAGACTTGGCTAAAGATGGTGGAAGAAGAAATGCGGGCAAGGGGGTTAACAAGGAGAGATGCAGAAAATAGGGCAAAATGGAGAAGATTGTCATGGGGACCGCAAGGCTAACCCCCGCTCTAGCAGGGAAAATGGCCTTTAAAATGCATGTTGTATGTTGTGGTTGAGGTTCCAGGCACGGACTGTATAGCCCTCATCGAGGCCAGGCGTTAAATAAAAGAGAAGAAAAGTGTATGATGAAAAGTGTATGATGTTTGTTTGCAAGAGAGGTTCAAGTTAGCCCAGTAGCTATAGTTTGAGTGAAACAGTAAGTAAGACCAGCATTCTTGACACGGAGTGTGTAAGATGAATCCGGGCACCACTTTAACACTCCCAAGTCAGGACGGTAGTACTAGCCTGGGCGGTTGCTGTCTACAACCGACTACCTAAAAAAAGTTTATATCTCGGATTCCATTATTTGCATATCTTAACTCCAATTAAGTAAGAATAAAAATACAACAAGTACACATACATTCAAAGTACACCGCCCCATGCCAAATAATTAAATATGCTGCAGCGCGGCATTGCCGGGGCGCCTCCGGCGCCCGGCAATACCGCAGTGCAGCTCATTGAGGCTGCATTGGGAGGGAGAGGTGTACACTAATTGATTGATTAATTGTATAATTAAAATCAATAAAAGATTATCACAAAATATTTTCATAATCAATTGGCTAATCGCATAACTAAACCAGTAGTGCTTCATCCGAAGATGTATCTTTTAGAAATTTAATTAAATAAGTCATTTATAAAAAATTAAATAATTAATCGATTAATCAATAAATACTTAATAGATGAAATGATTAATCAATAAATCAAAAATATCCTTGATAGCCACATCACTTGGTCACTCATGTCCAAATATTAGCTTCCCAGCTCAAAAGGTGCCTGAGATATTGGCCAAATGAGAAAGAAAATAAATAAATGATTAATAATGAAAATAAATATATAATAATCATAAAAAAATTAAATTATTAATCAATTTGGTCAGAGAACACATAAACTACCACTATTTCATCAGAATCTGTAACTTAAAAAAAAAAAAATTTTTTGTCATTAATCGAATAATTAAATAATTAATCGATTAATTGATTAATTAATAAATCAAAAATATCCTTTGCAGCCAAATCACCTGGTCATTGGCATGTCCAAATATCAGCTTCCTAACTCAAAAGGTGCCTGAGTTAATAATGGTCAGAAGATAAATGAAATTTAATTAATTAAATAAGTACTTAATTAAACGCTAATAATTAAATAACTCCTCAATTAATTGATTATTCAAAAAACAAAAAATACCGTATTTGACAAAGGACTTGCTCACTACTGTGCCGAAATTTCAGCTTCCTAGCTCAAAGGATGGCTGAGATATCGTCCGGACAACCAAGAAAGAAAACAAACAAGTACACATACATTCAAAGTACACCGCCCCATGCCAAATAATTAAATATCCTGCAGCGCGGCATTGCCGGGGCGCCTCCGGCGCCCGGCAATACCGCAGTGCAGCTCATTGAGGCTGCATTGGGAGGGAGAGGTGTACACTAATTGATTGATTAATTGTATAATTAAAATCAATAAAAGATTATCACAAAATATTTTCATAATCAATTGGCTAATCGCATAACTAAACCAGTAGTGCTTCATCCGAAGATGTATCTTTTAGAAATTTAATTAAATAAGTCATTTATAAAAAATTAAATAATTAATTGATTACTCAATAAATAATTAATCGATTAATCAATAAATACTTAATAGATGAAATGATTAATCAATAAATCAAAAATATCCTTGATAGCCACATCACTTGGTCACTCATGTCCAAATATTAGCTTCCCAGCTCAAAAGGTGCCTGAGATATTGGCCAAATGAGAAAGAAAATAAATAAATGATTAATAATGAAAATAAATAAATAATAATCATAAAAAAATTAAATTATTAATCAATTTGGTCAGAGAACACATAAACTACCACTATTTCATCAGAATCTGTAACTTAAAAAAAAAAAATTTTTTTGTCATTAATCGAATAATTAAATAATTAATCGATTAATTGATTAATTAATAAATCAAAAATATCCTTTGCAGCCAAATCACCTGGTCATTGGCATGTCCAAATATCAGCTTCCTAACTCAAAAGGTGCCTGAGTTAATAATGGTCAGAAGATAAATGAAATTTAATTAATTAAATAAGTACTTAATTAAACGCTAATAATTAAATAACTCCTCAATTAATTGATTATTCAAAAAACAAAAAATACCGTATTTGACAAAGGACTTGCTCACTACTGTGCCGAAATTTCAGCTTCCTAGCTCAAAGGATGGCTGAGATATCGTCCGGACAACCAAGAAAGAAAACAAACAAACAAGAAAACAAACAAACAAGAAACCAGAGTGAAAACTGAGTACTCTCTTTCAGCGTGCGTCACTGCCGAGCCCCCTTTGGTGCCCGGCAATGACGATTTGCAATGCCTGGAGATGGCATAGGAAAGGAGCGGTGTACAACAAACAACCAGAGTGAAAACTGAGTACTCTCTTTCAGCGTGCGTCACTGCCGAGCCCCCTTTGGTGCCCGGCAATGACGATTTGCAATGCCTGGAGATGGCATAGGAAAGGAGCGGTGTACAATACTTGGCACTTCCTTCACCAGTCATTCTGTCTCTGGTGTAAGGGTTGGTTTTAAAATTCCTTTTCCATGACACATGCCGTATTTCCATTGTTCCAGTTGAATGAGTCCATGAAACGATTTTTTAAAATATCCTCTTTCTTGCTTTACAGAGTATGGTGGCACATCGTTCCTTAATTTATAGTGAAGATGGTGCATTTTGCTAATAATGGGGTGCATTTTCCTAATAATGATTTTCCTCCCCCAATCTTCATACAGTGCCTATAGAAAGTCTACACCCCCTTACAAAATTTTCACCTTTTGTTGCCTTATAGCCTGGAATTAAATTGCATTAAATCAGACTTTTTCCACCTTTATTTACACATCGTAACCCACAACTTCCAAGTGAAAAACAAATTCTTCTAATTTCAGAAAATGAATTGAAAATACAAAACTAGAATATCTTGGTTGGGTAGGTGTCCACACCTCTGGGTTAATACTTAGTGGAAGCACCTTTGACAGCAATTACAGCTGTGAGTTTGTTGGGATAGGTTGCAATTAGGTCAAAAAGTTCCATCTTGGTTTCATCAGCCCACAAATCTTTTTGCCACATGGCTTCAGAATCTCTGGAGTGGTTTTGCGCATACCTCAAACG
Organism: Myxine glutinosa; assembly: GCF_964187855.1. Classification (NCBI taxonomy): domain Eukaryota; kingdom Metazoa; phylum Chordata; class Myxini; order Myxiniformes; family Myxinidae; genus Myxine; species Myxine glutinosa. The sequence continues at coordinate 134,971,382 of NC_136264.1, read as the reverse complement.
GGACTCAAGGTGGGATTTTTTTGAGTAATGGCTTTCTTCTTACCACCCTACCGTACAGGCCAGACTTGTGGAGTGCTTGGGATATTGTTGTCACATGCACACAGTGACCAGTCTTTGCCATAAAGGCCTGTAGCTCTTTCAAAGTTGATATTGGCCTCTGTGATCAGTCTCCTCCTTGCTTGGACATTCAGTTTGGAGGGACGGCCTGGATCTAGGCATGGTCTTGGTGGTAGCATATGCCTTCCACTTCTTAATGATTGTCTTGACTGTGCTCCAAGGGATATTCAAGGCCTTTGAAATGTTTTTATACGCATCCCCTGATTTGTGCCTTTCCACAACTTTATCCCGGAGATCTCTTGAAAGCTCCTTGGTGCTCGCGGTTGTCTTTCCTGTGAAATGCAATACCCAGCAGAGGAAACCTACAGGAACAGCTGATTTCATTCTGAAATAATCAGAATCACTACAATTTAACACAGGTGGAGGTCAATTAATTTGTGTGATTTTGAAGGTGATTGGTTATACCTGAGCTAATTTACAATTATTGCTATTATAAGGGTGGTGGACACTTGTCCAACCAAGATAATCTAGTTTTGTATTTTCAATTAATTTTCTGAAATTTGTAGAATTTGTTTTTCACTTGGAAGTTGTCGGTTACGATGTGTAAATAAAGGTGGGAAAAGTCTGATTTAATGCATTTTAATTCCAGGCTATAAGGCAACAAAAAGTTAAAATTTTGAAAGGGGGTGTAGACTTTCTATAGGTACTATATATCCCAAATATTCCCATTCCTTATCTACCCCTTACTCAATGTTCCTCTCACCCTTTTTTTCTTTTTATCCCTCCAATCTCTTTCTCTTCACAAATTTCTTCTTTGAAATTTCAAAACGTGTCTATAGCTCCTTGGAGTTGGAGATAATCTTATATGCATGTATTACCGGGGCATGGTCTGTATCATGCCTGGTACGTGGTACAGTCTATATGAAGATTGGTAGCCCGTGCAGTCTATATTGAGCTTGGTTGGCGGGAAAGTCTATATTGAAGGAGCTGGGGCTCCCACGTCGATCGGAAGAATGGACGCGACAAAAAGCTGGAATTCATCCGAGTTGCTTTAATCAAACCAAACACTCAGGCACTCTGAAAAGCCCGTTTATCGGGCAGCAATATATATACATATTATCCCGGAGCGTTTGCCCAGGAAAGGCGAGAGGGGGCGTGGCCCAGCGTCCTGGCTGCGGCCTGGCAAGTTGAGGGCGAGCCTGCCCGGGCATGCCCGGGCGTCCCGACCGAGGCCTGGCAAGTTGAGCGCGGGCCTGCCCGGGCGTCCTGGACGAGCCCGGCATGGTGATCGCTCAGCGTCCTTGATAGGTGCAAGGCGATTGTGAAAACCCAGCGGTAGCCACTACAATATCAAGCGTGGAAGCTCGTACAGTCTCTTATCGAACTCTGTATATGGTACAGTCCATGTCGAGATTGGTATACGTATCAGTTTATATCGAACTCTGTATACGGTACAGTCTATATTGAGCTTGGTAGGCGATACAGTTTATATCTAGCTTGGTATGCCATACAGTTTATATCTAGCTTGGTATGCCATACAGTTTATATCCAGCTTGGTATGCCATACAGTTTATATCCAGCTTGGTATGCCGTACAGTTTATATCCAGCTTGGTATGCCATACAGTTTATATCCAGCTTGGTATGCCATACAGTTTATATCCAGCTTGGTATGCCATACAGTTTATATCCAGCTTGGTATGCCGTACAGTTTATATCCAGCTTGGTATGCCATACAGTTTATATCCAGCTTGGTATGCCATACAGTTTATATCCAGCTTGGTATGCCATACAGTTTATATCCAGCTTGGTATGCCATACAGTTTATATCCAGCTTGGTATGCCATACAGTTTATATCCAGCTTGGTATGCCGTACAGTTTATATCCAGCTTGGTATGCCATACAGTTTATATCCAGCTTGGTATGCCATACAGTTTATATCCAGCTTGGTATGCCGTACAGTTTATATCCAGCTTGGTATGCCGTACAGTTTATATCCAGCTTGGTATGCCATACAGTTTATATCCAGCTTGGTATGCCGTTCAGTTTATATCCAGCTTGGTATGCCGTACAGTTTATATCCAGCTTGGTATGCCGTACAGTTTATATCCAGCTTGGTATGCCATACAGTTTATATCCATCTTGGTATGCCGTACAGTTTATATCCAGCTTGGTATGCCATACAGTTTATATCCAGCTTGGTATGCCGTACAGTTTATATCCAGCTTGGTATGCCATACAGTTTATATCCAGCTTGGTATGCCATACAGTTTATATCCAGCTTGGTATGCCGTACAGTTTATATCCAGCTTGGTATGCCGTACAGTTTATATCCAGCTTGGTATGCCGTACAGTTTATATCCAGCTTGGTATGCCATACAGTTTATATCCAGCTTGGTATGCCGTACAGTTTATATCCAGCTTGGTATGCCGTACAGTTTATATCCAGCTTGGTATGCCGTACAGTTTATATCCAGCTTGGTATGCCATACAGTTTATATCCAGCTTGGTATGCCATACAGTTTATATCCAGCTTGGTATGCCGTACAGTTTATATCCAGCTTGGTATGCCATACAGTTTATATCCAGCTTGGTATGCCATACAGTTTATATCCAGCTTGGTATGCCGTACAGTTTATATCCAGCTTTGTATCCCATACAGTTTATATCCAGCTTGGTATGCCGTACAGTTTATATCCAGCTTGGTATGCCATACAGTTTATATCCAGCTTGGTATGCCATACAGTTTATATCCAGCTTGGTATGCCGTACAGTTTATATCCAGCTTTGTATCCCGTACAGTTTATATCCAGCTTGGTATGCCCTACAGTTTATATCCAGCTTGGTATGCCATACAGTTTATATCCAGCTTGGTATGCCATACAGTTTATATCCAGCTTGGTATGCCGTACAGTTTATATCCAGCTTGGTATGCCATACAGTTTATATCCAGCTTGGTATGCCGTACAGTTTATATCCAGCTTGGTATGCCATACAGTTTATATCCAGCTTGGTATGCCATACAGTTTATATCCAGCTTGGTATGCCATACAGTTTATATCCAGCTTGGTATGCCGTACAGTTTATATCCAGCTTGGTATGCCGTACAGTTTATATCCAGCTTGGTATGCCATACAGTTTATATCCAGCTTGGTATGCCGTACAGTTTATATCCAGCTTGGTATGCCATACAGTTTATATCCAGCTTGGTATGCCATACAGTTTATATCCAGCTTGGTATGCCATACAGTTTATATCCAGCTTGGTATGCCATACAGTTTATATCCAGCTTGGTATGCCATACAGTTTATATCCAGCTTGGTATGCCATACAGTTTATATCCAGCTTGGTATGCCATACAGTTTATATCCAGCTTGGTATGCCGTACAGTTTATATCCAGCTTCGTATGCCATACAGTTTATATCCAGCTTGGTATGCCGTACAGTTTATATCCAGCTTGGTATGCCGTACAGTTTATATCCAGCTTTGTATCCCGTACAGTCTATATTCGAGCTGGGTAGGCAATGCAGTTTATGTCCAGATGGTACAGTCTACATCTACAGTGTACGGGTACAGTCTGGTACAGTCTACAGTGTAAATGCAGTCTGAATTTCTTTTTCACAAAATTGCCTTTACACTGTAGTTGTATGGAAAAGTGCATCGTCTTTTTTAACGGTGCGTTCCCTGGAGGTTGAGTATTCTGTGATGAAAAAAATACAACCCATTAACAAGAGCGAGCCTCTCCGAGTGGAAAAACAATTTGTGCCCCAAAGCAAGGTACTTCCTCATTCCTCTGTGTCTGTCTCATGTCAAGATAACAATATCTCCATCATAGTTTTGCATAAATTTATTCAGTGGCATTTGTCTCACAAAGTTACTCATTGTGAAGAACAAACTGTTCTGATGTTTCATGTTGTTTCAGGCAAATAACGTTTTCAGTCGGTGATAATTTTGTTCGAATCAAACCAGTAAATAGAGGCTTCATTTTCTCATCGTTTTTGGCACAAATTTATTTATGTCTGTTGGGCGGTGTATGGGTACAGCGGAAGATGCCTGTGCCGAGCCGAGCGTAGGAGTTCAAACTTAAAGTACTGGTTATAATAAATAAGGATTGTGTAATGTTTGCAGGGGTAAGTTGTACATTCTAAGTTATTTTTTGTAAAAGGGGAACATGTTATCACATTTGGGCTGGCCTTTGACCTGCATCGAATGATCGCCAAGATGTGAGTATTTTCTGGTTATTTCCAGATTTTTTTTTATTGCTGAAAGAACATGAGCTGCTTGTTTGTAGAAGGAGGAACCTTCGTGGAGGTTTTCTCGGGGAGTATAAATGTAAAGGAGAGGGGAGGAGGATTTGGGGGAAGGGGATAGTGAGAGGAGGACGTGGAGGGTGACGGGGATGGATGGAGGGGGTGGGAGGGTAGGATGGAGGGTGGGTTCCCATGTTCTGTGTGCACCTGCCATGTTTGGTTTTGTGAAATAAACCTACTTTTTGAACACGCTTGCCCGTCGCTGTTGATTGTTCGGATTCAGAATAAAAAAGGAACGTCACATCTTGTGACATTGTTGGTTACTCAGCTAGTGGTGTTTTTACCTCCATTCCTGCCAGTATGATGATAATTCCTTGATTTCCCCCTGGTTGTTTAAGCAAACTGTCAGTATTGGCAAAACCCACTGGCATCTCACACTCAAATCACATCATCATCAAAATTTTATATTGAATTGAACGTTGCTGGTAACTGAATGTGGGAGATGGGAATTGAAGAATACAAGTAATCTGAGACGTTGACTTTGCACCTCCATTGAGAAACACTATTGGAAATGGGAAGCCGTTGCACTTGTGATTAATTTTATCGTTGTTTAGGAGTTGCTTCTGTTTATATTTAATGCCGTGTTTTCCATTTGGTGACTTGTCCGTGTACTGATTTCCACCATGAGTGCAATTTCTTTCTGAATTTACCCTGATATTTATCACGTTTTTTTTTCAGTTATCCCCAGTCAGATTGATGTACCTGATTCATTGGTCTGTGGCAAGAATTTTTAATCTGCTTTGCTTGCTTGTTGGTGTTTTTGGAATGAAGATTTGATGCAATTCTGTCTTTTTTTTTTTAAATCTATTTTTCTGCTGTATCACAGGGACGTCAAGGCCGGTAATGTTCTGTTAACAGAGAGTGGACAGGTGAAACTCGCAGACTTTGGCTCAGCCTCCATCTTGTCTCCAGCAAACTCTTTCGTAGGCACGCCATATTGGTAGGTTTTTTTTCCACTTATTTTGTTACATAAACTAGTTAGGGTATTTCTCTGAAATAACCCAACTAGTTTAAGTCCTGGTGTCCGTTCATACATACATACATATGTCAACATTTGACTAAAACATCTTCCCACAAACTACCCGACGGATTATGGAGCAAATCTGGTACAATGCATCATGACAATAAAATCTCATGGGGTTGTGTACCCCATCCAGATCCACCCATTGAAAGGAGGTAAAAGGGGGGTTTGCCCCAAATATTGGTAGTTCATTCAAAAATGTTCTCAGAAACCAACAACTGGATCCAGACCATACAGGCCATGCGGTCCTAAACTAAAGTTGTGCTCCCCATGGCCGCATCTCAACTTGAAGGGGGGCCACAGGCTCATTCCCGTAATCCCTCATATTCACTAAAACATATTTTCCTCACAAACGAAATGACCGATTATGGACCAAATTTGGTACAATACATCAGAACATTAAGGTCTCATGGGGTTGTGCTCCCCATCCAGATTTGCCCCTCTAAGAGGCTGAAAATAGGGATTTTGCCTCAAATTCTGGTCATTTATTTAAAAGTCCTCTCAGAAACCTCACGGGGCTATTCTTTATTTAATGGTATTTATGCACAATCCTTTGCAGCAATGCAACATCCATTACTCTTCTTTTTTATGAAACAATAATAATGTTTTGCCTTCTATTTTAGTATTGTGCCAACCACTGCACTTTTTTTTTACCGTTTGCTATTTAGGATGGCCCCAGAGGTCATTTTGGCTATGGATGAAGGACAGTACGATGGCAAGGTGGACGTCTGGTCTTTGGGAATTACCTGCATAGAGTTAGGTACTTGGCACACACAAGGCTGCATTGCATTATTTGCTGCCGCTAGTTTCGTTTTCCTTCTTGATTGTGCAGGAAAATAGTCTTTCTCGATTCTACTCATCCCGTAATTTAATTTTTAACTTGTTATTGTACACTTTTTCGAGATTGTCTGTGTTGTGTTTTCATCTTGGCACTTAGTTCATGATGCTGGGATTCCAGGTTAAAATCCCTGACGGTATGTTTATTTCTCTGTTGTCTTGAAATGCCCTTCTGCTGTCTGTAAAATGTGTGGAAGATTTTTCTAGAGCTTTCGACCATGTTAAAATGGGAATGTTGTCATACATTTTACATTATTACCTCTGCCACCCAAGGTGGGCGGATGTCATGTTCTCACCCCTGTCTGTCTGTTTGTCTATGAACAGGGTATCTCAAAAAGTTGTGGACAGATTCGGACAAAATTTGGTGGAGAGGTAGCGTATGTGACAAAAACGAAATGATTAGATTTTGGTGAAGATCTGGATATGAGAATTTTACAAGTGATTCTTCACCATTGAGAAATAGGGCCAAAATGATATATAGCATGATATTTCAAAAAGCTGTGGACGGATTCAGACGAAACTTGGTGGATGAGTTGGTTAGGTAACAAGAACAAGCCTATTAAAAATTTTTGCGGTTTGGATCCAGACCCGACCTATTGGTACGATACAAAACGTAAACTGTTCAGCCTGGCGGAGGTATACACTCTGCCGAGTTCCGTTCTACTTTGTGTATGTAATTTTATTTCCCAAAATTAATCTACAAGTAGATATTCAAACCACATAAACCTCAGGAATGTATAAGTAATTAAAGATTCTGCCAGGGTTGTTGAGTTACTGCCGAGATTGTCGTGGTGGGACCGCCGCCGGGGGTCCGTCGTGCCGGGACCACCGCCGGGGCCGTTCCTGGCGGGACCGCTGCATCTTCATAACGCTTGCAAACCTTTCCTGTGTGTTCTGTTTTATTTTGCCTGTTTTAGCGGAACGCAAGCCACCGCTGTTCAACATGAATGCGATGAGTGCTCTGTACCACATCGCACAGAATCAATCACCCATGCTGCAGGCAGACGAATGGTATTGCACAACTCAGCATCTCCCTGGTTTTTCTACCTCTTTGAATGTTTATTCCGTTTCATGATGTGTTCTTATTGTGCTAGACCATGTACTATATGCAGTATGCATTAACCTCGAGTGGTATGTTCCTTTTCCCAGTTTATAATAGTTATTTAACTTGCCTTTCCATCTTCCTGTAATGGATTGAATGTATTTTTCAACAGTAACATTCTTTCAGCTTCACTGGACTTTGACAGTTGTAAACTAGGAAGGTTCCTGAAAGAAGGAAACGGGGAGGTTCGGGATAGTGTTCAAGTGCACGACTGCGCGTTATGTAATGTGTTTTTCAATCGAATTTTGTTTGCTTTGTTAAAATGCTTCGTAGCATACTAAATGTAAAAACAATAGTGCATTAAATACTTGCTCAGTTGCTGTCTTCTGCAGGTCGGACAAGTTCCGAAGCTTCGTGGACTCTTGTTTGCAAAAGATCGCTGCCGATAGGCCAACATCGGAAGAGCTCAAGCAGGTAACTCAGATTCTAAATAAAAATGCGCTGATCATGTGCCCTCGGTAATGGAAGTGATTGTTGTGCATGCTGAATCGGAATGGCGAGCGTGCATTTCCATGGGTAGAGGTGTATTGTAACTAAGAACTATCTCTGCTGGTGATGATTGATGTTGTGACTTCCTGGTCACAGGAATGATGACGTGATGATTGATGACATGTGACTTCCTGGTTGTGAAATGTTTTTCACCCATTTGCACTCCTTGAGCACTCTCCCCTTTCTTGTGTACTTTCAGCATGAGTTTATTGGAAGGCAGTTCCCTATTTCTGTGATCCAAGATTTGATTCAGCGTACAAAGGCAGCCGTCAGAGAATTGGATAACCTTCAATACCGCAAGATGAAGAAGATTCTGTTCCAAGATGCCAGTAACGGACCTGCAGGCGATAATGCAGATGATGACGATGACACTGTGAGGACAAATACTTTGCGTGGTTTATTGCATTTTTGCTAAAAACTAAAGCATTTGGTTTATTCATTCACCTTCCGTTGTTCTTTCTCTTTTTACTATAGCCATTGCATCATGAACAAGATAAGGCTATTGTGCTCTAATACTTTTCTACATTTTTACCCTAATTGTTTTGGTCACTGCATCAACTGTATAACAGCGCATCAGTAATGATGCAACCAGCAAACTTGATCCGTAATCGAATCCTGGCCAAATACGCACTTGACAGGTGGACCCGATTCATTGTTCTGTGGACAAGTAAAGCATTATTCTGATAATTTGTAAAATCGCTTGATGATTCCTCTTCCTTCTTGTGTGAGGATACTGAAACTTTTGGATGTGAATGTCTTGGTGTACAATGTAATATGTCAGTATTAGTATTGGCACATACTTTCTATACACCGTATGTGGTCATTTTGCAAAGATGGCTAACCCAGTCCAGGTCTCCAGGTATTGTTGGTTTGAATGTGACTTCCATCCTATCTGGCATGCTTTGTGGACACTTGTATTCTTTCCAAATGCTTGATCTCTGGCTGACTTTCAAGCCAACATATTGCTCTCTTGAATTGGAAATGTCCAAATCTAGATATTTAATTTGGTTAGAGGGATTTTTGAATGGTATTGCAGGGTTTGTATGGGTCATTGAAATCCTGGAAAGTCATGGAATTTAACAAAATGCTTTTCCAGGCCTGGAGAATCATGAAATTTCACTGGCGGTCATGGAAAATCCTGGAAATTGAGAGCAAATGTGTTTTATGTTATTTTTAGAATGAGTTATATTCCTGAGAGTTGTTCATAATTCTTTCATTCCATAATCGGAACACAATTTTCCCATTGACACATCGCGAAACTTCAGCTTAGGACAGCTCAACCAATGTTCTCATAGTATGACACCAGCCAGTGAAAAATGATGATCTATCTCTCTTCGGTTTTGAATCTGGCCTTATTTGTTCTTTACCTACCTTTTTTTTTATCTAGCCCACCACATTGTCATGTTAACAGTTACCTAATCTGTGATTCAACTCAAGCAGGATAGTGGTCGACTTTAAATACTTGATAATTTGCATAATCTTCCTGATGTTTTTGAGATAGGGGGTGAGTAAAATATGGCTGTGTGGGGTCATGGAAAATCAGTCAAGGGTCATGGAAAAGTCATGGAATTTCAGATACCCAAAAGGGTACGAACCCTGTATTGCCTTTATATTTTTCACTGTCTATCTTGGTGGTGTTGGCTTAGCGGTTAGGGTGCCGGCTTGGGATCCTAGGGTCCTGGGTTCGAATCCCGGTCGATCGCTGAATTAACGCCAGTGGGGTTGACTCAGCCTGTCATCCTTTCGAGGTCGGCAAATTGAGTACCAGCTTGCTGGGATGAATGATCCCGGTGTGTACCCCGGTTTAGAATAGGTACACTGTATCCCTGCACATCGTAAGAGGCGACTAAGGGTTGGCGTCAGGAAGGGCATCCGGCCATAAAAACATTGCCTCAAACAGGGAACCATGATTGTCATGGGGCCCGCAAGGCTAACCCCTGCTCTAGCGGGGAAAATGGCCTTAAAACAATCATTCATTCATTCATTCATTGTCTATCCAATTCCAGGTTTCCCTCCAGGTGTTGAGTTAATCACAGTTTGTGTACTGACACTGCATGTTTATATGCTCTCACTAAACCCTCACGAGCGTCCAACCCACTAGGAACTGTAAGCTGTTTCTTCTCAGGCCGAGGAGTGACTGAAGGGGATATGAGGGGTGTTGAGGGAGGGCTTTTCTTCCTCATATTTTGGCACTCGCCATCACATAGCTTTGGACGTGAAAAAAGTCGTGCAATATGGCACAATAAAGAGTAGTGTGATGATGCCGTGATAAAAAGTAGTGTGACCGCGCGATTAAAAATAGTGCGATAGCATTTGGGTCAGATGCCGCAAAACCTTTATCACTTGCACCCTCTTGTATGTCAGAAACTCATCTACTCATTAAGTACTTTAACATCAAAGCAAATTTTTTGATCAAACAGTACTTCACCCCCTCCCCCCTTTCCCCTCCCCCCTTTCCCCTCCCCCTTTTCCCCTCCCCCCTTTCCCCTCCTCCCTTCCCTCCCCTTCCCCTCTCACCCCATCCCTGCCCCTCCCTTCTCTCCCTGCCCACCCCCTCCCTCTCTCCCCCCTTCACGAGCAACACCGGGTACTTTGGCTAGTACTAAATAAGGCGATTCTCTATGTATGTACATATGTATGTATGTATGTATGCATGCATGCATGCATGTAAATCTTAAACGCATAGAAAAAACAGGAATGGCCTGATGTCCACCAAATTTTGCATACATGTTGGTAGTACCCAGGGTAAGGTCAATGGCACCTTGCCCAGCCAGGACGGAGGTTAATCGTTGATAACTCTTTCAGGTTCTCTTCATGCGTCTCAAGTAATTAATTGGGGAATCTTAGAGATAACAAGAGCAAAGGTAGTGTAGGTTAGTATGGAGCTGTTGCCCGACAAGGACCTCATGTTGCCATTCGCGTCATCAATCAGCCTCACCCCAGCACAACTTGTCTCGCCCCAGCATAACTTGTCTCGTCCTATCCTGCAGCTCAAAAAGGCAAGCAAGCAGCCTCGTTCCATGTACAGGCAAGCGAGCAGTCTAGTTCCACGTACAGGCAGGTGGGCAGTCTCGTTCCTCGAACAGGTCCTTGGTGTGCAAACCAGCTCTCAGCTCTCGTTCACTCTGGCTTTTATTGGTCCTGGATGGGGCGTGGTTTTGAGGGGAGCAAGTGTCACGGAGGCACTCTGACCCCAGACGAGGCTGGGCGTTGGGTAGCAAGGCTCACCCCACACTCTTCGACCCTTGTGTGTCCTGTCCCCATTGGTATGCGCAATCTGGTGGTGCTGCCTTCACATTGTAAATTACGCACCCAGCGCAGAAATTACTTTGTAAGAGTACTGGCAGTCGGGGTAAATGGCTGTGCTAGAATGATTGTGGTGTCTGTGATGTAATGTGGGTGTGGTTTGCACTGTGGGAAGGTGCGAGGGGGAAGGATGAGAAAAATGGATTCAAATAGATGGGGGGTGGGGAGGAGGGTTGATGGATTGATTGATGGATTTGGGGAAAGGATGGATGGATGGGGAAAGTGGGAAATCACGAAAGTGGGGAATTTCTCTCCGAAAAGACAGTCTGGAAAACCCTCCCATCTACTTTCTCAACAATCCTCTCGAAAAAGTTCTGTCACTCAAGCTATTGGGTCTCACAATCTGCCATGATCTTTCCTGGGAAAACCACATTTCCAAGCTGGCCTCCAAAGCCAGTCTCCGACTGGGCATCTTCTGTCGTGTGAAGTCCTTCCTTGGCACACCTGAGCTCCTCACCACAAACAAAGCTTTCATCCTCAGCTTGATGGTGTACTGCTCTCCCCTCTGGGCTGGTGCACCTGCCTCACACCTAGCTTGGCTTCACGCTGTAGAAACTAAGGCTTTTAGACTCATTGGTATCTCCTGTGATGAAGTTGATTCTGAGCGCCTTTCACTCGCTCACCGCAGGCAGGTTGGTGGTCTTTCTGTCTTCTACCGACTCCTCTCTGGCCTAGCTCCTCCCAGCTGTCTGCGCTCTGCCCCCAAATATTCCTGCACGACGCACAAGATCTGCCAGTAAACCCTCTTCTGGTGAAACTGCCAAAATCACGACTCTCTGCTCACCTTCACTCTTTCATACCTCTTTTCTCCTGCCCTGGAACAAACTCCCACACTCTATTCAATCCCACTCCTCCCTCCAGGTCTTTAAAACAGCTGTTCACCACCATCTCTTATCTTCCCCCTTCCAAAACCTTAATCTTTTCTACCCCCGTTAATACACCCCAAATCCACCTCTTTCCAATCTCCAACTTCATTCCTGAAATTCCTAATAGTGTCTATTTGTTTTATACCGTCCCTCCACCCCGCCCCCCCCCCCCCCCCACAAGCCCTCTCTCTTCCACAGATCTACTGACGTACCTGTTCTCCACTGTTGTTGTGCTTCCCCCTCTCTCTCTCTCCCCTTCTTGTCTCCCGCTCCCTCCATTATATGTTTTATGTGTGTTTCTGTTTATATTTTGATGTGTTGCTCTTACACGAGCCTCAAATTTGTATACTGGTACAAAAAAAAAATCACAACGGGGATGGAGTCTGCTAACACTCACAAAGCATTTTCCCCAATCCTTGACACAAAGGAAAGGTATCTGGCACAATTACTAATGAGATATCTTTGGTTGGTATACCACTTCGCCTATGATGTCATAGTTCACATTTTTAACGTCATAGTTCACGTGGTAAAGGAAAGGTACCTGGCACAATTACTAATGAGATATCTAACTGTGTTCCTTTATATGTTGAGTGTAACACCCCGAGGTCCTTTTTCATAACCGTCACAGTATATACAGTGCTGTGCAAAAGTTTGGGTTATTCCAATGATATTCCAACTTTAAGGTGAAGTCATCCAGTTATAAATCAGTGATAACAGTCATATGTGTTTGTATTTGTAAATTAACAACCTTTATAAATGCGCGTGAAACAAAGTGCTAAAGTAAATAGCAAGAACAGTTTCATTTTACAGTATCAGTCAATACTTTGTGTGTCCGCCTTTGCCTTCTTGAGTGCCATCATCTTTTTTATGGCTCCGCCCCCGAAGGTGGCCGGAGACATTATGTTTTTGGGTTGTCCGTCCGTTCATATGCCCGTCCGTACGGGCTAAACCTAGTTTTTCTCAGCAACCATATGTCCGATTGAGACGAAACTTTCATTGTAGGTGTGACGCCCATGCAGAATGTTTTTATCATAATTGTGACGTCATAGTTCACGTGGTATGGCAGCCATCTTGGAATAAACACAAATAATTTAAAAATATTTCTGGGAAACCGATGAATGGAAAAATTTGAAACTTGGCACATTGTCAAGTACTCCCAATGGGGATCAAAATCATGATAATGATGACATCAGAGGTGAAGTGGTGTACCAGCCAAAAATGTTTTAATCAGATTCCTTATCCTAAAAATCTGAGATTGTATGCACATCATCTATGACCCATTTTTATTGAAATATTAAATTTATGACATAGGTCACAGGGTTTGGCAGCCATTTTGGATTTCACCTAAAACTTTCAAAAAAACATCTCCCAAACCACCAAATCAAGTGACTTGAAACTTTACGTGCATCATTGACTAGGCATGGCAATTAAAAGATGATCACGAAAACGTCATTGGTCACATGGTGTGGCAGCCATATTGGATTGAAGGAAAATATTAAATAATTATATCTCTGAAACCACTTACCCTATTGATGCAAAATTTTACAAATATCATCTAACACCATTGATGCATGTAGTTTGAAAATGATGACATCGTAGGTCATTTGGTTTGGCAGCCATCTTGGATAGAAAAACTAACCTTATCTGATCAACACGAAACTTCACAAATGTGATCCCCTACCCATAAATATGCAGAGTGTGCATTTTTAAGGTCATATGTCACGTGGTGTGGCAGCCATATTAGCTTGAAAGCCGATATTTAAAAATATCCCTTCACTGAAACCGCTTCACCGATTGATGTGAAACCTGTCATGGCTGGTGAAAATGTGATACTTGAAAACAGCTGAAGGAATTTAAATCAAACTTAGACAGTGAACGAGAGCATCTACCCGTTGTGGGACTATGCAGAGGCATATTGGCGACACAGTCGCATTGCTCTAGTTTACCAATGAATGCTTCCTGTATACGACTGAAGCACTGTTACAGGAATATGTCTGAAATATCCTGTCTTACATTCCATTCCATAGGTTGTGTAAGGTTAGTTGGGTTGCTCATGCTCTTCTCTTTTTCCAGGTAATCCCACATGGCCTCAATGGGACTCATGTCCAGATTCTGGGGTGGCTATTTTAACACTCGGAGCACCCCAGCTGTAACCTTGTTCTCCAAATACTCTTTAACTATATCCGAAGTGTGTTTTGGATCATTATCTTATGGAAAAATAAATCCTATTCCGATTAAACTATAGTTTTTAGATTAAACTAAAAACTATTTCCTTTGTTAGCATCCTATTGATTTTAACACATTTTCCTACACCAAAAGCTGACATATAATCCCAGACAGTCACAGAGCCTCCCTCCACATCCCCCGTTTAATAATAAGCTGCAAACATTGTGTGCTGTACCGTTCTGCAGGTCTTCGGTGTACAAAGTGGCATCTCTTAGATCTAAAAAGTTCTAACTTCGATTCACAAAACCAGAGTACCCGATTCAATTGGTCAGTTCAAAAAAAAAAAATCATTGCTCAAAAATAAATAAATAAATGATAAAAGTGTGTGTGTGTGTGTGTTTGTGTGTGTGTGTGTGTGTGTGTGTGTGTGTGTGTGTGTGTGTGTGTGTGTGTGTTTGTGTGTGTGTGTGTGTGTTTGTGTGTTGTTTTTTTGATTATCGCTGAACCTTGAACCTGTACTGGTTGCTATTTGTAGCTTGCTTGCTTGTCATAACTTCTGGTATCTCTCAAGTATTCCATATGCAGTTGTTTTATCTTTTTTGTCTTTGCCTGTGTGCACCCAACAGTCAGACAGCGGTGGTTGTAGAAGTGGAACCGTTGACAGTGTTGGCAGCAGCCAGTCAATCCCAAGCACATCCATCAGTGTGAGCAGTCAAAGCAGTAGCGTGAACAGCTTGCCTGAGGGTACGGACAGCATGCAGGAGATTGCCATGATGGCAGAAGGCGAGGCAAGCTTTCAGTCGAACTCCTCTGTGAAACAGCGCCCGGTAAGGGAGATGTGTGAGGAGGGGTGAGCATGTTAAGGGATAATGAGCAATTGAAAGGGATGAGATCGAACAAGGAAAAGGTATGGCCAAATGATGGAAGTGAATGAGGAAGTACGGTGAAGTTATACCACACCTTGTATGCAGGAGTCGTTTGCAGAGTTTGCTGATGGGGTCGAAGAACGCCAATCGAGCTCTCCTTCCACAACGAGGCGTACATCACATTTTCGCAATCGCGAGCATTTTGCTACCATCCGCACTGCTTCCCTGGTTTGTACTGCACTTCCTCCAGTGCACATCCATGTAGATTATCCTTTTGCGACTTATGACTCGCGTATTGTTTTCAGCATTAATTATCCAGTCCATAGAACTACAACATCAAAGCCATACAGATGATTGAACCAATTATGACATTTCAGGTGACGCGCCAAATGCACGAACACCGGCAAGATTCAGAACTTCGGGACCAAATGTCCGGATACAAACGAATGAGACGTCAGCACCAGAAGCAGCTTATTGCACTGGAATCTCGTCTCCGTGCAGAGATGGAAGAACATCGGACAAGGTTAGACAAGGAGCTGGAGGTGCAAACGGCTGCCTTTGCTTCAGAGATGGAGAAGCTGGCCAAGCGCAAGCAGACACAATTTGACAGAGAGGTGTGGATGTTTTCTCTAGTTTTCTTTTGTGCATAAACACTCTTCATTTTGTTATTTTGTCATATGTTTAACGTGTCAGGTTTTAATACAAAATTTTCCAGCCTTGCTGCTTTCTGCATTCCAAGATGTGACCTGCCATGACAAAATGAGGTGGAAGTCGCACTAAGTGTTTCTTCTTTTAAGTTCGAGCAAAAATGTGACTTGTGGTCATAAATAGGTATTCCAGTTTTGGATAGTTAAGCTCCTCTACTTTTGGTCTGTGTAAGTTTAATTGCCAAGCATCTTCATTGACATGGCCCTTTAGCGTAACTTGCTGGGGGTGGAGGGGAGGGGGCGGTGGAGTGTAGATTGCGAAAGATTATCCCAAGGAACCATGTGCTCTATCTACAACCATCCATGTGCTCTATTTTGCTGGATAGTTTGCATTTGTCAAGAAACCTATTAAGGCAGTTATTATGCCTTTTCAGCTGACGGCTGTCCGTTATTATTGTCCACAACCCCCCTCCCCACCCCCAATTCCATCTCCAGGTCCTGCACAGCGACATCGCCAGGCGCCAAAGGCACCCTGGCAATGTCGCGTGCTGGAGGATATATTATTTATTTATTTATTTGGCACAGGCTGGTGTACATTGAATGTAGCCCAACTTGTCCTTGTTACCATAATAACTTGTGAACCAGTGAAGAGATGTTGAGGAGTGAAAAGGTGAAAAGGGTGAAAAACAGTTACACGAAGGTCGAAGGGTATAAATACGTCTTCAGGTACTTTTTAAAGGTTCAAGTGTTGTTATATTTTTACCCTCGCCTGCGAAGAGGGAATGGCATTTGAGTCCGTTTGTTACTTGCCGGAAAAAATTCCGGCAAGTATGTTGGTTGGTTGGTTTGTCTGTCTGTCTGTTTGTCTTTCTGTTTGTGTGCAGTACTACGTCTACATCTTTGCACCTAGCATCGCCATACTTTACACATATTTGCCTTGCCCTGGAATAGACTGTGCCCAATTTTTAACTCTCTAGGCCCAAGGTCAAGCTCAAGGTCACCCAAAACGTGAAATCAGGGGGGTCGAGTTTTCATTTAAAATATATTTCAAACCACTATAACTCTAAAAGTACAAGAGATATGCATACTTACTGTTACTGACATATAGGAAGTCACATACGACATTTCATTTGGCACCATGACCTTTGACCTTGAGTGACCTTGAAAGGTCAAACAAGGTCAAAAATTGCTTTTTTTTAACCAATAAAAAAGTACATTCCGGCAAGTCCTCGGTCTCTGACTGATTTCTAGTTTGTCTGTTTGTTTGTTTGTCTGTCTGTTTGTCCACACAGAATAAATATGATTTTCTCTGCAACTGTTGGTCCGATTGACCGGAAATTTTCACCATAGGTGCAACTCCACCTGTATAATTTTTTTAATGATAATTACGACGTCATAGGTCACGTGGTATGGGTGCCATCTTGGAAAAACCGAAAAACTTTGCACCTCTATCTCCGAGAGTGCTGAATAGAAAAAATTGAGACATGGCTCATTGTAAAGAACTCTCCATGGGGAATAAAATGGCAATGATGATATCATAGGTGCCTCCATTATGACATCATAATTCGACAAGTACAAAACTTCATCCGATCAAGATGAAATTTCTTGAGTGTCATCTAGGGATAAATTGGTGGAGAAAAAAATAATGATGCCGTCATCGGTCACGTGGTTCGGCCGCCATATTAGAAAAACCGAAAACATTTGCACCTCTATATCCCCGAAGGCGCTGCATAGAACAAATTGAAACATGGCTCATTGTAAAGAACTATCCATGTGGAATAACATGTTAATGATGGTCATAGGTGCGTGTCTCCATTATGACATCATAATTCGACAAGTACAAAACTTTATCAGATCAAGATGAAATTTATTGAGCATCATCTGGGGATAAATTGGAGGAGAAAAAAAACGATGATGACATCATTGGTCACGTGGTTCGGCCGCCATATTTGTTTTAACACAAAAGCCTTAAAGACAACTGACAACATGTCCTAGCGAGGGTCTGCAATCTCTGATTGCTCTTTCTAGTTGTCATTGCAATTGGGAGTTTGTTCTAAAGCCTTGAGGCAATTGACTGAAAAGGCCCGTCTGTTTGTGGAATTTATGTACAAGGTAAAGAGCTACTCTATAATGAAGTGAATGATGAGATGTATTCTGGAAGAGGAGATGACAAGGACGTGTAAGTTTGAAGAATTATTCTACATTGGATTCTCTCTGCCACTGGGAGCTAGTGTAATTAGCTTAACATGGGAGTTACATGGGATCATTTAGTTTGCTGAAAAATCAGGTGAGTGCACTTGTTCTGCAATTTCTGCAATCAGTACAAATCCTGTCTAGTGATTCCACCAAGTAAAGAACGTGCACAAACAACGTTATGACAAGTATCACTATTCATATACTTCCTGATGCGATTAAGATTGTAGATCTGCCAATTAAGAGAGAGACACAACCGTGTGACCTGATCAGACATCATCATGTCATGATCAAACATCACTCATAAATTTTGGATATTAGGGGAATGAGGGATCTCCTGACTGACAAAGCTACAAAATAATTACAAAAAATAGTATAATTGCACAGCTGTTTATAGTGGTTTGTTGATGAGGCTATGAAGAATTATATTTTATTAGAATTCAGCTTCAACTTACTACGTATCAGCCATGCCTGTATGTCAACAAGGCATTTAGAGAGACGAAAGTGAACGCAAGCAGCGTCACCTGGTCTGGTCGGGTCGATGATTTGCCCAATACCACAAATATAATATCTATCATGAAGTACGTGAACCGGTGTGGGCCAATAACAGACCCTTGAGATACGCCACACTTTAAGCGTTCGTTATCCAAAATCATATATATATATTCGTCCTTGTCACACACCCAACCTGTCCACCAAGTTTCTTCCGAATCCGGCCTGTTCTTTTGAGATACCTCAATTTGAGATAACAATATCTCAATTTTTTTGAGATATCCTGTTCACAGAGACAGACAGACAGGGATGAAAACATATAACCACCTTCCTTCCACCTTTGGTGGCAGAGGTAACAATGTTTACTCTCTTCGTTTGAGGAATTGTATTGGAAGGGGTTGTGTGAGTTGAAGGGATTTTACTTTTTGAAGTTACATTGTGCTTCCCACTGAATTAAACAAAAATTGTGTTGATGTACACAAGTGAATGATGTTATTCTGGTGCTTCACCTCGCCCTTTTTAATGATCCTAGTTTGGTTTTTGGTGTTGTAGTTAAAGTCAGGAGTTGCAGAGGAAAAAAAATTGCAGCAGCAAATGATGTCACAGCACAAAAAGGAGCTTATGGCATTTCAGGAAGCACAGCGGCGAGAGTACAAGATGCGAAAGGGCCAACTGAAGGAGGTGAGGATGAGGTTTGTTCTTTGTTGATTGTTGTTCAGTGTTATCCCAAAGTGCAAAATTGCCAGGAGTTTTGTACCAAAAAAGAAAAATGTCCATCTCATTTCTATCACGTTCAATTAACTCCTCTTGTTTCTCATCTGCCATTTACTCGTGCTCTTCCCGTTCCGACTCGTACTTCTCCCCCTCCTTTTGTTACTCCTCCCCATCCTCCTACAGGAGCTTAACGAGCAACAGGGAACACCAAAGCGGGAGCGCCAAGAATGGTTGGTTCGACAGACAGAGCTGGTACAAAGGGTGCTGGCACAGGAAGAAGCGCGGATGCTGCACCAACAGCGTCGGCATTTGGAGGTGGAGACACGAAAGCTGCAGCGTTACATGCTCCTCGCCCGGCACCGACTCGAGCAAGACCTGCTCAGAGAGGTCTCTCCCACGTTTTCACCTGTATTATGGAGATGTTGGCTTGCCCACAGTTCACACCTCTCATGTCTGTTTTTCCCCAGAGAAGGAGTTGAAGGCATTTTAGATTTTTTTTTTAACACCTTTTCACCTCCTTTGTTGTACTGTTGCATTGTAGGAGTTAAATAAGCGACAGAGCGGCAGAGATGTTGAACATGCTACTCTTCTACGGCATCTTGAGTGCACCCAAGAACTGGAACGACGGCATTTAAACAACATCCAACGCCTGCGTTCAGACCTTGCACGACTGCAGCACCAGAGCGAGCTGACGAATCAGCTCCAGGAGAGCAAGAGGAGAGAGCGAGAGTTGCGCAGAAAGCACGTTGTCGAATTACGGCAGCAACCTAAAAGTCTCAAGGTACTTTGTGTTTGAATGGTGACTCGTATATTTGTGTGTTAAGAAATACATGTAAGTTGTAATGAGAATACCTATTTGCAGGAAATTATATGAGGGTTAATAAAAAAACAATGTGCTGGTGGATCGGATGATTGCATACGTGCCGTGCCGGCCAGGCCGGTTGGGTGGCTGTGCTCAGGTAGAGGTGGGGAGAGGGTTGGGGGACTAGCATTCTACCCTGCTGCATTTGCTTAAAGGCATGATGCTGGATAGTTGTGTTTATGAATTTTATTGTCAGTACATATTCGTTTATATTTGTCCTTTTTGCAGGTCATGGAACTGGGAATAAAGAAGCAGTTTCAGGAGACATGTAAAATTCAGACTCGCCAGTACAAGGCACTGAGGAACCATCTGCTGGAGAATGCCTCTCGCTTGGAGCACAAAAACATCATCAAGCGAATGAAAGCAGAACGCACACGCAAGCTTGCCTCACTGGCAGAGCAATACGAGCACACCATCAATGAAATGATGGCGACGCAAGCAGTAAGATGCACATTCACCTTTGCTGACATGATTCACTCATGAGGGCATGCATGACCTCACGATGGTGTGTGCGTGTGTTGGTGTCAGTTACCAGGAACTCTGAGGAAAGACTGGGTGTTGACCTGGAATAGGCTGTTGATGTTGGAGATGCAGTATTTGGGGCAGATGGTCTTGTTAGCTGTTTTGCAAGTTGCATGGTGTGTTGTGTCATGTAGCACCCATCATTTAGTGTTGGCAAGGAATATAGAATACTCCAAAGGCTCTTTGAGAGGTGGGGTGGAAGATGGGCCCAAATGGATGGGTAAAACGGATAAATAACTTTATAAGGATTTTGACAAGTGAGTATGGTTCAGTTCATGGATGCAAGTCTGGTAAAGTGTGAATGTGAGTCTTGATCCATCATAGAGTTTAGGATCCATCAGCACCAGAAAGGGTGTGGGAGAGGTTGTGCAACAGTATAGTGGTGTGTGTGGGGTGGTATGTCAGATTCGTGAGAATTGTGGGTGTGGATGAGATTTTGTCAGTGAGAAGTTTGAATATTTATCAGAGTTGGATGGGTTGTGGGTGAGAACATTGTGATAGTGTAGGTAAAGACGGACATCGGATTATTGAAAGGTGTGGGTGTGGATGGGAGTATAATTCAATCAGAGGGTTGTGGATTCACCAGAGTCGGTGGAGTTGTGTGCGTAAGCTGTGTGAGTTGGAGGTTCATCAACACAGTGCATTCAAAAAAGGGGCATGTAAGACGACTGGGAGAAAGTCAGGTAGCCAACCACAGTGTTGTAGTATCTGGGTTTGTACTTCAGCAGAGAAAGGAGGTGAGGCAAAGGAAAGTCGAGATCACCAAGTATGGGTGAGGACAGCATGGGTGAGAATTGATGAAGTGGTGTGTGTGTTGAGTGCTTAAGCGTTTGAAAGAAAGGGTGGAGGATAGATTGAGGAACATGAATGAGATTGTTTTTGAGTATGCATGTGTAACGTTTAGAGTGAAGAAGTGTGTTGATGGGGGGATGAGAAGGTCGAAAGATTGAATAGGAGGCAGAGAGAGATACAAGAGCTCACAAAGGATTTGAGGCGATCTGAGGAGTAACAAGAGCAGAGGAAGGAGAGATGAATAGACTTGGTGTTGAGAATGCAGGGGAGGGTAAGGTTTGTGAAGTTGAAAAGTGTGGTGCCTTTAGTACACAGATGCGGACACGTAGAGAGGATCAAGCACCATCTTTATTCCAGGCAAAACAGGCCTCACTCGGCCAGCACACAGCAGCCCCACTCAGTCGTACATGGCACTACAAAAAGCACAAATAATGAGGAGTCAAAGGAAGGACAAAAGGAGGCGGAGGAGGTTCTTTGAGAACCCATTTTCATTTACGAAGGAGCAGTTTTTATGTGGTGCACTGAAGGTAATGAAGGAAGAGTTGGCAGGCCACCTATGTGTTGCATATACAGATTCAAGGATGGATGAAGTGGTTGAGGATATAGAAGGCTTGGTGAGATAGACAAAGCCTGGAGTTATATTTGATTTATTGGAGCTTAAGATGTCTGAGGTTGAGTCATTTTTGAGGAAGGCACAGGTGGTGTCTGCTCTGGGACCAACTGGGGTACCATACAAGTTATTTAAGATGTGGAGGTATCAGGCAATACATATGGTAGGTGATGTGGATGCAAGGAGTGGTGCCCAGCCAATGGAGTAGAGTGGAAGGAGTTTATATTACATAGCAGGAAGCTATGATGATCGGGCATTTTTGACCAATAGCATTGCTTGATATTGATGGCCATCTTTGCTGCTCGGCTCTGTCTTCCCTTCTTTTTTTGCCCCTTTTTTTACAGTAGCTAAGGCTCGTAGTGGAGCTGCCACACACATCTCATACACATGGACGTACAGACAAATACATGAGACACAACACAGGGCTATTAGACGAGACAAAGCCACTGAGATAGTGGGAAATGCTATCACTTCCCGGGACACTCTGGGTACCAACGACGGCACAACTATGGCACCACATGTCTTGCTGCACTCAGCGGGGCATTTCCTAAGGAGGAATTTCTTCATCTTCTATGGATGCCAACCTATGGGGATTATCCATGCTATTATGCTTTTAAATGCTGAACATCAATCAAGGAAACGGCACGTACCATTTTTGAAATCTTTGGTATGACTCGGGTGGGGTTTGAACCACCGACCTCCCAGACTTGGAGCAGATGCTCTAATTATTACAGCACTGTGTTTGGTAGTCTTCATCAAATGGTTTAATGGATGGCTCTCTACAGATGGCAGGAATACCAGGTTCACCAGAATGTGTTGATCACTCAGCAATGGTGTGGCAAGTGTTGCTGGAGTCAAAGATGTGAAGGAAGGATGTTGCAATGGAATGGCTGGACTTGGATAGTGCATATGCGTCATTGCCACATGCCTCAATTAGATATGTCATGGAATTATTTTGGGTGCTGGGAGATTTTGGGATTTTCTGATGGCAAATTGTGATCAGTTTTGGTTGCGGTTTGCGACACAGTCCTGTACAACAGGATGGCAGGGTCGGAAGTGGGGATTCTGATAAGGTGTGCCTTGTCATTCCCTATTTTGTTTGTGGTGGTTATGAAGTTGCTGATATGTGCTGTGAGTTGATGTGGGAAAGAAGTGGAGCTCACCCCTGGTCATAACTTGCCAGCAATGTTTGCATTAATGGATGACCTGACAGTTGTCCAACATTCAGCTCATGCAGCAGGAAATGTATTGGAAAGGTTGATGCAGTGGGCAAGGATGGGTTTCAAGGTAAGGAAGTTGAGGAGTGTTGTGATGAGACAAGTGTTGGTGGATCATGTTCACAGGTTTGAGCTGGGAGGAGAGGTGGTGCAATCATTGGTGGAGCCCCCCACTGAAGAGTTTGGGAAGATGGTATACGGTGGAGTTGAATGATGTTAGAAGGGTGAGGAAGTCGGGGAGAAGCTTCTTAAAGGTTTGAGGACAATTAATAGGTGTAGTTTGCCAGGAAAGCTGAATATATTGTTACGGATCCGGGGGACGGCACTCCCGTTAGCAGGGGGATGGGGGGGGGTTAATCCCCTTGTCCTGTTAAGCTGGCCGCCCGACCGGTCCTGGGGGTATTACGTCACTTCCGGTCAGCGCTGAATAGGGTAGTAGGCCAATTATTCCTATGACCTAATTACCAGCGCCTTCCGGTAAGCGAGGAGATACTCCCACCCGGGCCGCAGCGTGATTGGATGCACCGAGCGAAGTGAGCTACGACTCGGGCCGTTAACAAAAGACTAAACCCAACTATAGCGGTTGGCCAAATCGCGCCACAGGTACTCAATCGGGAAAGGACTAAAGCGATCGGGGGAAGAAGAAACCAAAGTAAAGGAATACCAGATATTTATTAATTATGTACACCAAAACCAAAGAAGAAACGAAAGGGAATGTACAGAGAGAGGAAGAAGCAGATACACAGGGCAAACCTTAAAACAGTCTTATATTATAACCCCGGACAAACAAACAGACTTACACGACAGGGAATGGCTGGAAGGAGGAGAAGGGTCCAGGCAGACGGTAGGGCGTTGAGGTCCGGCTCCAGAAGTGGACTCGCGTCGTGGCGGGAAACCCTGGCAGGCAGCGAGCGCGTATTGTGGACCGCGAGCGGACGTTGCATATATCGGGCAACTGGGATACGGCGTACGTAATATGTGGCTCGTGCCAACGCTCTCTCTCTCTCTCTCGAACAAGGTTCGTATCATCAACGGTCCCCTGCGCAGTCCGTTACCATCAGCAGTTTGTGGCGCAGCTCCCAGCTCTGCTCCAGCTTATCGACCCGAACTCCTCACCTCATCTGTTCAAGCAGTCCCTCGCAGCCGCTTTTATTGTCCGATGTTGTATCAAGCGGCCGGCTCCGATGACACGCCTACCGGTCGGCTCACCTCGGCGCTGGTTGGCCGGCAAGGGCTCGCTGGCTGGCCGGCAAGGGCTCGCTGGCTCCACCTCTGATGATGAGTTCACGTGCCACACCTTGTTCTTGTGGTTCCGCCCCCTTTTTCCTCGGCTTGAGACCACGTGCGTAATGGCGGCTTGATGCCAGCAAACAGCCCAAGGCAACGGCAGCGAACGCTATCCTACTGTTACTGCACTTTGGAGAGAGGAGATGATTGGGGAAATTGAAAGGGGCCTATCTTATTTGATTAATGCAACGCAGATTCAACTATTGGGAACAGATCCTAAACTGAAACACATAATAATGAAATAACTACAGAGAGGTCCTATGGTTCTCTACGTGTTGTACATGGACTAACTAGGGTGCGATCTTTAATAAAGCCAATTGATGGGGATATTTACAGGGCATCATTTATAAGGGAAACATTTACTAAAATTTACTCGTGAAGGTTCTAAAAACCGTAACAATATATAGTATTTTAAGTGTGGATTAATGCCACAAATATTGTGAAAATTGAGGTGGTGCTGAGTGGGTTTGTGAAGAGGTGGTTGAGAGTACCACGGTATTTGACAAACATTGCTTTTTATGGTCAGGGTGGAAAACTTCGTTTTCCATTAATAGCAATAGCTAAGGAGTACAAGATGGTGATGGTGCGAGATTCAAGAGATCCAGTGGTGAGGAACGCTCTTCCGGAGAAGAAGGCAAGTCGGAAATAGATGGTAAGAGCAGAAGTGGATGAAATGGAAGAGCAGTTGCAGCAGAAGGAGATGATGGGAATGGTGCAGCACAGGAAGCAGTGTTTTAGGTGGATGAAGCATGGTGTATGCAATACAAGAGTATTGTTGAGTTTCGTATTGTGAGCAATGTATGACGTGCTTCCATCCATCATATGCATACTTGAGAATTTGGGGATTTGGACAGGAGGTGAGCTGCTTTTAGTGTGGAGGTTTGGAAACACTGCACTCAAATGTGATCGGTGGTGGTGGAGATGGTACTGTGATAATTTTGAGAGAGGGAAGAGGAGAGGAGAGGGTTAGTGTTCAGTGAGCTGGAGGCAAAGTGTAGGGAAAAGGGGTTGGTGAGTTTATTGTCAGCCATTTGAGGTGGGGTGTGGATAATATCTAGGATTCTAGGTGATTCCTTTTATGCGTTTTTAGCTTGACTTGGAGTGTGTGAGAGTGGCTCAGATTGTGGTGAAAGGCTCATTCTGGATTTCGTGGATGTTTATGGAGGCAGGTGAAGCAGGTTTGGTTATGAAGTTGGTTGTTTGGTGGTTCCTTCTGCCCAACAGGAGTGCTGACCAAGTGTGGAAGATGCATGAAGATGTATGTGTTGTGTTTTTATTTATCTATTATTATTTGTTCTATTTTGAGCAGTGTATGCTGTGAGGCTGGTTGGTTGGTTGCTCTTGCACATATTCCTTGTGCAGTGGATGCTGGGAGTGCAAGTTATTGTTTTGTTGTTGTGGTTTGTGTTCTAGCTGGCATGTGGATGTGTATGTGCCTCTGCTGGCACACCTCTGCGGACCTTATTGAGGTTGAAGGGCCGAAATGGGATGGTACTGTAGACTTTGACCCAAGACCCAGTCAGCAAGGCACCTTGTGGCCCAGGTGTTTTTTGGAAATGTGTGTGCTTGTGCGTGCGTGCATGTGTGAGTGCAGTAAAATCGGCTGCCGGTGGCCCCAGTAAAAACAACTAGTAGTGGCAGAAACTGCTGTCCTTTGGATTTTGGGGAAACTATGTATTCACAGAAACCCAGTTTGGATTTGCCATTTTGGCAGTTCAGTATCTGCTGATGGGTTGGGAGACTACAAATTCGACTTGAACTCATTCAGAAGTCACTTTTGGAGCTGTGGTTTAATTTGAAAATATAGTCAATTTAACAAGATGATGGGAATAGAGCCTGTGATGGATGCTGTGAAGAGAAACAGGTTGAGATGGTTTGGTCATGTGTTGAGGAAGGATGAAAGTGACTGGTTGAGAAGAGTGATGGAAATGAATGTAGAAGGAAGTAGAGGATGGGGAAGACTGAGAAAGACTTGACTAAAGATGGTGGAAGAAGAAATGCGGGCAAGGGGGTTAACAAGGGGAGATGCAGAAAATAGGGCAAAATGGGGAAGATTGTCATGGGGACCGCAAGGCTAACCCCCACTCTAGCAGGGAAAATGACCTTAAAATTCCTGTTGTTGTTGTTGTAGTCAATTTAACAAGAACATATAATCAATTCATGCTGTTGTATACGATTGTGTATACAAAGGAGTGGTGCAAACTGAAATTACCTGTTAAGTGATGTTGAATAGCTTGCTGATGGAATGACCATTTGATCATACTCGTGGTTCCCGCTTCGTGATGGATCATAATGGATTTGGGTCCACATATTAATTAATTGACCATTTGACTTCTGCCTAAAATGTGTCTGCAGCTTCGCCTGGATGAAGCACAAGAAAAAGAACAGCAGAGCTTGCGGCAGCAGCTTCAGCAGGAGCTTGAGCTGCTGAATGCTTACCAGAGCAAGATCAAAATGCAAGCAGAAGCGGCTCAAGAGAAAGAGCGCAAGGAATTACAGCAAAGGATTACTCTTCGTAGGGCCTTACTTGAGCAGAAGGTGAGCCAGAGAAAGTGAAAGCTCAATCAATTTGGAGTGGATAAATGTGAGTACCGGTAAGAGATGAGGGTGATGACTTAGTTTGAAAGCTTGATTCTTTGTGATACCTGTCTCTTCCTTCAGATTGAGGAGGAGCAGCAAGTGCTGAAAACAGAACATACAGAGCAGGTGCGTGTTCTGCTGGAGCGGCAGGCACGAGAGGTTGAAGCCTTCGACTCAGAAACGATGCGTCTTGGCTTCGGCTTCATGGGCCTGAGCTCAGGACCAACGCCACCACCCACATCCAACCAGTCTGGACCAACTTCGACTCCGGGAATGTGGGGAGGCCGGCCAGCCGGTCAGTCACGGGGAGCAAGCCCGCAGTCTTCGAGTCGTGGGGGAGCTGGGAGTAGCGGCGGAATGGCACGGAGCGTGAGCGCGAGCTCCCACATTTCAAACGGCTCCCATCTTTCTTTCTCTTAAAATCTGAAAGGGGGCGGTGAGGCATGTGGCAAGGCGTGTGATTGGGGAGACAGAGAAACAGAGAGAAGCAAACATTGTCCCAGTATAAATTTTCTGATTAAGTAGCCTTCAGTATTCTTTGACTGTGGGCATATATAATAGTAAACAAAAGATAGTTTCACAATTTGATCGGCATTTTCTTTTCCGCTGTTGCTTGTTATGCCAATAAAATTGGCTGTATTGTGAGGTATCCTTAAACTTGAGGGACTGCTGGAAACGAATATGTTTCACTGACTTGTTTTTAAGATAGTGAATGTTTTGTTTAATGTCATCACAAAACCTGGTATATTTTAACCTGAAAAGGATGTAGTCACATGTTATTTATACAAATTTAAGACAGAACAGTTCTTTCGATCACGAAACGATGCCATTACAAGTTTTCAAAGTTTGTTGCTCTCAATTCACTGACATTAAGTGTTTGTGTCTTCCCCCATCACCATCTCTTCAGGCCACTTCTTTCTCTCCCTTCTCTTTTATACTCTGTCTAAAATATCTCTCTCTCTCTCTCTCTCTCTCTCTCTCTCTCTCTCTCTCTCTCTCTCTCTCTCTCTCTCTCTCTCTCTCTCTCCCTCTCTCCCTCTCTCCCTCTCTCCATCTATTCTCTCTGGCTCTTTTCTCTCTCTCACTCCCTTCTCTCTCTTGCTCTCTGTCTTTCCGCTCTCTCGCTCTCTTATCTATCTCTCTGGCTCTCTTATCTCTCGCTCTCTGGCTCTTCTCTCTGTGGCTCTCTAACTCTCTGGCTCTATTGCTCTCTGGCTCTCTTTCTCTTGCTCTCTGGTCTCTTGTCTCTCACTATCTCGCTCTCTTCTCTCGCTCTCCGGCTCTCTTCTCTCTTGCTCTCCGGCTCTTCGTTCTTTTGCCTCTCATGTAAAATGTTGTAAATATATAATGAAAATGAAGGCTCTAACCCACCAGACATACTAATACATTATCTTATCTCGACCTCTAATTGCTCATTTGCTTACCATCAGCTCTTAATATCATATTTTTTTCACCCTCTACCTCTCTTTATAATTAGCCTATTTTACTGTTTATAGGCTTTTGTTATTTTATTTTTGATGCCCCTGTTCTTGTCTGCCTCTTCTTTATGCTGTCCATTCTTTATCTTTTTACCTTTTTTAAACAATCCCTCCATCTCTGTTGCCTGTATTCCTCTCATCATCTAATCCAGTGAAGTCGGAGGGATTGCCAAAGGATCGGCCTCCTGCGCTGGCCAATCTTTAAATAGATGGGGTTGGGGACAGATATCGTCTGCTCACATTTTGATAACTCGACGCCACGAGCAAGCACGTCGCTCCGTGCCGCATCGGCGCACCGGTTATAGCGATCGGACGATCTGGGGCCCGGGTCCAGACACCGCCCGACCACCGCACAACTGCGGCTGGGAACGGTCAGTATGCCGCTTTGATGAAGTGTCATCAGGGACGAAACGGAAACTTTAGCATTTTGTCACGTCTTCATTGTTTGTGTGTTTATTCACAACGTCCATCATGGACACAGACAGAGAACCGCTCCTTGCCACATCTCCTTGTTCATGGCAGGTACAGTCCATGTAACCGATTTTAATTAAAAAAAATTAATAAAACAAACAAACAGTCCTCTTGCTTTTGTGATTTGTGACATGGGGTCCGGCGAGTTATTTTGCATCACACTACAGGTTCAACATGTTCATGAATGAGAGTCTAGTCGAAGGTTTAAATTGTTGATAGAAATTGTTTGTTTCTAAGCTTGGACCCTACCAATTCAGCCCTTCATCCTGCATGGTTATCGATCATTCCAAACTGCATTTTTGGGGCTATGAGAACAAAGGTATAAGGACCATTTATTTACTTACTAGCGTAGGGGTTTGTAGATGTCTCGCATGAAATGAGCAATTTCCTTTGGAGTGTGTATTGGTAGAAACGGGATTTCAGTGTAAATATTGAGTGAGCATATGTCGCAATGGGTGCAGCTGGTAACCTCGACAACCTCATTCCATTCTCTCAGCTAAGATTTCCAATCCATGCTTGTTGTACCTCCAAAGTACTGCTCGGGAGTGAAGGTGATAATTATGAAAGCTCAGCTGGGAAATGGGTTTTTTGGGCCTACCGTCTGACGGAAGATCACCAATGTTCTTTCCATACCAACCGACCACCTCCAGGCACATATCCCTTTCCACATCGTTTCTTCAGCTCCTGACCTTCCCCCTCTCTCTATACTCCCCATAACTTTGCTTTCAGCAATTTCCCATCGCATTTCATTCTGTTTTCCCATTCGATGATCCACAGATCAGTAGTTTCAGTTTCATTTTTCAATATCAGTTTCACTTTGAGATATCAGTTTAGCTTCGTCATTGCAACTTGTGATGCGACATGAATTGTGCACGGAAAAGGTCATCAAAACAGATTTTGGAGGAATTTTTTTTACAATTATCTAAGGGGTTTAACATTTGTTTGGGGTCATAAAGGGGTCGAAAGTGCTTTAAGTCAAAAGTGTCCAAATGGTCTTAAATTGTCCAAAGGGTCTTGAATAATTATCCAAAGGTTCTTAAAAAGTCAATATGTCTGAAAAGTGTTGAAGAAGGTGTATATGTTTCAAAAGGAAATGAAAGGGTCTAAAGGGAGTAAAAGATCTCAGGGTCTAAAGGGATCAAAGGGGTCAAGAGGGATCCAAGGGGTGTAAAGAGTCTAGGGGGTGTAAGGGGTTTAAATGGTCTAAAGAGGTGTGAAGGATCAAAGGGATCTAAGGGGGTGTGAAGGGTCAAAGGGGTCTAAGTGGTGTAAAGTGTCTAAAGGAGGTTTAAGGGCTGTAAAGGGTTTTAAGGAATGAAGCAGTATTAAAGAAATTACCTCGGGTTAGTAAATAAATTAACTCAGGAGTGTAACACGGCAATAACGGGCCAAATGACGTCATCACGGGTAAAAAAAAACAACCCTCTATTCAGCTGCATCGTGGTTAAAAATCTGACGGTAAAAAATTTCGTTGTGATTAACCTGGGGAGCTCAAAGCAGTGTGATCCCAAACAAAGAGCAAAACAACAACTCGCCTTGTTTATGAGGATGAAGTAATCATTGGAGGTTCACCCATTGTCAAGTGGTTTGGTGGTTTGTAGTTGGCGTCACATGGGTCCTTTTTCCTACAAAATATTTTTTCACAATTGAGAGTGATGTTCGATGAGCAGTAAAATTACCTTTAAAACCATGTATTGGTTGCGTTTGTACTATTTTCGGTTTTTGAATAAATTAGCGCATTTGAGAGGTCACGTGACTCCTTTGCCGAACTTACCGATCATGGCAACGTCGTAATTAAGAGTTGTTTCTCACATGATAACATATTAGATGATTGGAGCTCACCATCAAACTAATTATGTCGATATCCGTGTTGAAATCCGATAAAAATTGGGCTTTTTATTAAGATTTGTATTTGTGAATTGACCCTCTGAGATCATGGTGACAGGTGGTGGCTCGGATGGTTTTAAGTTATGAATTGTGAGGAAATTAATGTTTTAAAACCCCTATTTAAGTGCAGGGTGGTAAACGATATTATCCGATAAAGTTTCGTGCAGATTAACCTTGGGAGCTCAGAGGAGTAGGTTCACAAACAAACAAACAAACGGAAATTTCACTTTTATATATATGGACTAGCAGAAGTACCCGGCATTGCCGGGCGGGGGAAGGGAGGGGAGGGGGAAGGGGAGGCGAGGAGAATGGGGGGGAAGGGGAGGGAGGGTGGGGGGGGAAGGGGAGGAGAGGGTGGGGAGGGGGAGGAGAGGGTGGGGAGGGGGAGAAGAGGGGGGGGAGGGGAGAAGTGGGGGGAGGGGGAGAAGAGGGGGGGGGAGAAGAGGGGGGGAGGGGGAGAAGAGGGGGGGAGGGGGAGAAGTGGGGGGGAGGGGGAGAAGTGGGGGGGAGGGGGAGAAGTGGGGGGGAGGGGGAGAAGAGGGGGGGGGAGGGGAGGAGGAGGGGGGAGGTGGAGGGGAGGGAAGGGGGGGAGGAGGAGGGGGGAGGTGGAGGGGAGGGAAGGGGGGAGGGGAGGTGGAGGGGAGGGGGAGGGGGGAGTCAAGTAGGAAGTCATTGTCGTCAATTGAATGTCGCATTTATTTTTTATTCCCTGTCAAATGGCATTGGTCCCACATCCGAACCCGGAAGTCGGAAGTCATTGTCGTCAAAGTTGAAAAATTAACGTTCCGAAATACGCTGATGACGTCATAATTTTAAAACGCGATGTTTTTTTAATTTTAAGGTGTGATGTAGTTGCTCTGAGACGTACTGATTCCGAATATGCCTTTGGTTTTGCTCTGCGATGAGTAGTTCTCGAGTTATAAGAGGACAAACAGACAAACATACTTTACTGCTTTATATATATAGATGTATGTATGTATGCATTTACATATTGATGAGGTGTTTACAGAGATGATAATAGCAGCGGGGTAAGTCGAAGTCAGGTGGATGAAGAGGCTGTTGAATATATGCACGAGAGATGGTTCAATTCCGGAGGAATGGAGGACGGTTAATTGTGTCGATTTGGAAGAGGAAGGGGGATGTTTAAGATCTGGCGAAGTACAGCGGCATTGTGCTCCTAAGTCATATCATGAATGTCCAGACATGCAAGGGGGTGGGGTGAAAGGAGGCATTTGGGAAACATGGGCTGAAGATGAGCATGGAGAAGACAGAGGTGATGTGGGTCGGGCAGCAGAGAGAAGAAATGAATATCAGGTTAGAGGGGAAGGAGATCAGACAGGGAAATAGGTTTGAGTATCTCTGGGGGGGGGGGGGGGGGGGGGGGGGACAATGACTGGGGATGGTAAGTCAGAGGAGGATTCAGGCGGGTGCGAATGCGTGGAGGAGGGTGGAGGGAGTAATAGCAGACAGAAAGATTTCAAGGAGATTGACAGGGAAGGTTCTGATGTCTTGTGTAACGCCGGCCTCCCTTTACGCTTTACGGTCTGGAGACAGTGGCACTGACTCCCTGAGAGTGAGACAGCACCCTATGTCTAATCAACTGAAACAGACAACCGGACGTACCACATTTTTAACCACGCCCAGGATTTTTTTTTACTTTCTTTTTAAACAGGAAACTAGATTTTCAAGACTCCAAACCACTGCGTATGGCTTCCAGGCATGGCACATTCCAAGCTCCTGCATATGGATGTACGGCATCGCCATGGCACTTTATCGGCGCCTGGTGCTCGTCACACGTCTGTGGTTCTGCGATCCAGCGGCGCTCATTGGCTGGTCCCTGTGATATGCGAGTGCCGATCGGCTGGTACAGACCTCGATGGTGTTGCTGCGGTGTGGATTGATTTGTGGTGTGGATGAAGGTTGAATGTTTGTGAAGAGTTTAGAAGTGCTGAGGGTTTAGAAAGAGAGGACAATGGGGGCAAGCCTTGCTACAAGCACAACTCGTATTTCCCCCCAGACTAATCAATGGACTCCAAGATTTGTCAACAAAATACTACGATATAACTACTCTATTGATTTATGTGATTTGGTATGTGACACCCCGGGGGTTTCCAAAATCCGTCACAATATGTTTGTTTGGTTCTGGGACCAGAATATAAATTACACAAGATTTTTGCATCCTATTTCTAAAAGGAGGTGTGCCTGTGTCATGTGTTAGTCACTGCCACCACTGGTCTGGATTAACAGGAAATGGTAGGAACTCGCCACCTCACATCCACGGATATTTACCTCCGCCAGCGAAGGTGGACATAGCTCATGTTTTCACCTCTGTTTGCCTGTTTGTCTGAAGAGGATATTTCAGAAAGTTGTGGGTGGATTTGGATGAAACTTGGTGGACAGCTTGGGTGTGTGACGAGGAAGAAATGGTTCAATTTTGCTGAAGGTCCGAGTACGCATACAAGAATTTTTATTTTATTTTATAAGTGATCTTTCACCATCAATTGAGAGATTGCCTAAAAAATATTACATAGTATGATAGGTCAAAAAGTTGTGGACGAGTTGTGATTAAACTTGGTGGATGAGTTGGTTAGGTGACGAGAACAAGCCGATTCGATTTTGGTTCAGGTCCGAATCCAGGACCAGCCTTTCAGTGGATACAAAACGTAAACTGTTCAGCCTGGCGGAGTTATGCTCTCTACCGAGTGCCGTTTTAGTTACCTCTGCCACCAAAGGTGGATGGAGGTTATGTTTTCACCCTGTCTGTCCGTTTGTGAACAAAATATCTCAGAATTGTGGACGGATTCGAACAAAATTTGGCACAGATGTAGCGTATGTGACAAGGACGAAATGATATTTTGGTGAAGATCCGGATTCGGATCCGGCTACTAGAATTTTTTAAGTGATTCTTCACCAATGGGAGATAGGGCCAAAAACGATACATGGCAGGATAGAGCAAGTTATGGATGGATTTGGACGAAACTAGTTGGACCGGTTGTGATTGTGACAAGGAAGAATCGATTCAATTTTGGTGAAGATCTGGATCCAGATCCAGCTAGTAGAATTTTTAGTGATTCTTCACCATTGAGTGATATGGCCAAGCAGGCGGCGGCATTGTGGTGCTGTGCACGCACGATTCGTTTGCCAAGAAGGTAGGCCACCACGCGTTGTACAAACTGAAATGCTTTATTAACAGCTCGCACGTAAGCACTGGGCGCCGGGCGGGCTCGACTATCGAGCCCGCATATATGTCCCGAGGCCACGCCTTGCCCCCGGGCGTGGCCGGTCGGCCGAAAGGCGGGGCATGTCCTCAGTTCCACCCTGCGCCTCGTGACGCCTCCGCTCCGGGCGTGGCACGAGCTGCGCTTCCACGCCCGGACGCTCGCGCCACCCACTGGTGCGCGGAATTATTAACGCACAGGTTGTAAACCTGGTGCGTTATAGCGTTTGCCTGGGAATTTCGGGCGCTCAAAAGTGAAGCTAGTTTCTGTCACCCATTTCTGTCGCTCATTTCTGTCGCTCATTTCTGTCGCTCAGATGTGTAAACAT
Organism: Myxine glutinosa; assembly: GCF_964187855.1. Lineage (NCBI taxonomy): Eukaryota > Metazoa > Chordata > Myxini > Myxiniformes > Myxinidae > Myxine > Myxine glutinosa. The sequence goes on along the minus strand of NC_136264.1, from coordinate 134,937,064 downwards.
GACGTCATCAAATCTATATTTATAGGATAGGTTATAGGAGATATATATGTTATAGGATAGGAATATAGGACCCAAATGACCCAGAGGACCCAAATGACCCAGAGGACCCAAATGACCCAGAGGACCCAAATGACCCAGAGGACCCAAATGACCCAGAGGACCCAAATGACCCAGAGGACCAAAATGACCCAGAGGACCCAAATGACCCAGAGGACCCAAATGACCCAGAGGACCCAAATGACCCAGAGGACCCAAATGACCCAGAGGACCCAAATGACCCAGAGGACCCAAATGACCCAGAGGACCCAAATGACCCAGAGGACCCAAATGACCCAGAGGACCCAAATGACCCAGAGGACCCAAATGACCCAGAGGACCCAAATGACCCAGAGGACCCAAATGACCCAGAGGACCCAAATGACCCAGAGGACCCAAATGACCCAAATGACCCAGAGGACCCAAATGACCCAGAGGACCCAAATGACCCAGAGGACCCAAATGACCCAGAGGACCCAAATGACCCAAATGACCCAGAGGACCCAAATGACCCAGAGGACCCAAATGACCCAGAGGACCCAAATGACCCAGAGGACCCAAATGACCCAGAGGACCCAAATGACCCAGAGGACCCAAATGACCCAAATGACCCAAATGACCCAGAGGACCCAAATGACCCAAATGACCCAGAGGACCCAGAGGACCCAGAGGACCCAAATGACCCAGAGGACCCAGAGGACCCAAATGACCCAAATGACCCAGAGGACCCAATGACCCAAATGACCCAGAGGACCCAAATGACCCAGAGGACCCAAATGACCCAGAGGACCCAAATGACCCAGAGGACCCAGAGGACCCAAATGACCCAAATGACCCAGAGGACCCAGAGGACCCAGAGGACCCAAATGACCCAAATGACCCAGAGGACCCAAATGACCCAGAGGACCCAAATGACCCAGAGGACCCAAATGACCCAGAGGACCCAAATGACCCAGAGGACCCAAATGACCCAGAGGACCCAAATGACCCAGAGGACCCAGAGGACCCAAATGACCCAGAGGACCCAAATGACCCAGAGGACCCAAATGACCCAGAGGACCCAAATGACCCAGAGGACCCAAATGACCCAGAGGACCCAAATGACCCAGAGGACCCAAATGACCCAGAGGACCCAAATGACCCAGAGGACCCAAATGACCCAGAGGACCCAAATGACCCAAATGACCCAAATGACCCAGAGGACCCAAATGACCCAGAGGACCCAAATGACCCAGAGGACCCAAATGACCCAGAGGACCCAAATGACCCAGAGGACCCAAATGACCCAGAGGACCCAAATGACCCAGAGGACCCAGAGGACCCAAATGACCCAGAGGACCCAGAGGACCCAAATGACCCAGAGGACCCAGAGGACCCAAATGACCCAGAGGACCCAGAGGACCCAAATGACCCAGAGGACCCAGAGGACCCAGAGGACCCAAATGACCCAGAGGACCCAAATGACCCAGAGGACCCAAATGACCCAAAGGACCCAAATGACCCAGAGGACCCAAATGACCCAGAGGACCCAAATGACCCAGAGGACCCAAATGACCCAAATGACCCAAATGACCCAGAGGACCCAAATGACCCAGAGGACCCAAATGACCCAGAGGACCCAAATGACCCAGAGGACCCAAATGACCCAGAGGACCCAAATGACCCAGAGGACCCAAATGACCCAGAGGACCCAAATGACCCAGAGGACCCAAATTCTATGTATGTTTCTATGATGATGTATGTTTTGGTGAAAGTACATAATGTGAATACTAGTAGCAATTTTACAAAAACCATGGCATAATTTCAAATCTTGACCCGAGATGATAATTATGCTACATCATAATTTCCATGTGCCAACCTGGGCGGAATCCAAGTGGATTCACTTGACTTGTTGCCCATTGACAATGTGTCCGCCACAGCATTCTCTCTACTGAGTGCCATTCTAGTTCTATATTTTTTTCATTTGTCCAACTTTCATCCAGGAACACAATTATGGTTAATCATTATGAAATTACCACCCTTTCTTTGAAAAGCTGAAAATTACGTCAAAAAGACTGGCGTCAACATTTCGCCCGAGCATCGACATGTTGAAAGTGCTCCACTTCATTGAAACAGCCCCTCAAAATGCACACACGGCGCATGCGCAAAAGGCCTTGCGAGCTTGTACCACGTGTGTTGTTTCCTTGTTCAGTCAGTAATCAGTCGTTCCTCAGGTGAGAGTGCGGTAAGCTATATGGTGGTATAAGCGGTAAGCGGCTGTAAGCTATGTGGCGGTGTAAGCGGCGGTCACTTCATCAGTTGTCTCTGAAATTATTTTTGACTATAAACCCTGGTCTGTCGTACCATTCTAATTGTACTGCTATATGTACATGCGATTATTTAAAAAATACGAGAGCAACAAACTGGTAAAACCTGGAATCAAATGAAATCGCTTAGAAGGGAAGTGTGTGACAGCTGTGATGTGGCGCGCAGTGGGTGAGCGGCGATTACTTTTTTACATCTTTTTTTTTTGTTTTTTACTAATGCAAATCAAACCTCGTCAATATAAATCAAAAGATATGTGAACAATTATGGTGAAGAATTATCTCTTTTTTTACAACTAATAGAATAGAAACGGATAGTCAAAGGTGTGAGGAGAAAATGGGATTTCTAAAAGTAAAAGGCGGAAATAAAGTGTATTATTGAGATTTAAAGTGACGGTCTTCCATTTGCACATGTATCGAGTGCACAAACAGCGGAAAATAGGAGTTAAATACATTAGGTTGATGGGGAACCGGCCTTGCTCAATACTTGGCGAAACACTCCCCAAAAAGACAAATGGTTAGGTTAGGTGTGTGTGCGTATCATGTATATATCGGATATGCTGTATATTGTTACGGTTTCCAGAGTCGACAGGGGGTCTCACGAACAGGTTTCTCAGACCCACTCCCTGATCTCCGAACTTGAAACCGGCGGGTCATGAATAACTCGGTGAATTGCTACGAGCTCTTTCACGAGCCTCGATTCAGTATACAAAAAAAACCAAAAAAAAAACCGTGGACGTTGGACATCAAGCAGGGTCTTCACTCCCAACGTCGCGTTACCTACTGGTGACCTAATTACCTTAACTGGGGAACCACGCTCTCAACGTCCCACCCTTATTTACTTATTAAGTATGACCGAGCAGAACCGTGGGTTGGGCGTAGGCTATCTCAGAACAAACGAGAACGGCACTCAGTAGAAAGCATACCTTCGCCAGATGAACAGTTTACGTTTTGTATCCCAAAGTAGACCAGAAAATCACAATACAAAATCCCATTTAATTGAAATCATCCATCCACAACTTTTTGAGATATCCTGCTCTATATAGTTTTGGCCGTCTCCCAATGGTGAAGAATCACTTTAAAAATTGTACGAGCCGGATCCAGATCTTCACCAGAATTGAAATGATTCTTCTTTGTCACACACACAACCTGTCCAAGTTTTGTCCAAATCCATCCATAAAATGAATGAATGAATGAATGATCGTTTTAAGGCCATTTTCCCCGTTAGAGAGGGGGTTAGCCTTGCGGGCCCCATGACAATCATGGTTCCCTGTTTGAGTCAATGTTTTTTTTATGGCAGGATGCCTTTCCTGACGCCAACCCTTAGTCGCCTCTTATGATGCGCAGGGATACGGTATACCTAATCTAAACCGGGGTACACACCGGGATCATTCATCCCAGCAAGCTGGTACTCAATTTGCCGACCTCGGAAGGATGACAGGCTGAGTCAATCCCCCTGTTGTTAATTCAGCGATCGAGTGGGATTACAAACTCAGGATCCTAGGATCCCAAGCCTGCGCCCTAACCGCTAAGCCAACACCAGGCTCCGAATCCGTCCACAACTTTTTGAGATATCGGACAAACAGACAGGGGTGAAAACATAAAATCCATCCACCTTTGGTGGCGGAGGTAATTAGTGGGGCACAACTTCCTGTCTATTTATTATGTACAATCAATGCCAAACCAATGAAGGAAAAGACAACCAAGCAGGTTTGAAATGCTTATACTAAAGCTAGGCATGTATTTTCAAGCACAATATTTCACAATCACATATTTACAAGTCAAGTATTGACAAGGCACAGACACACAAGAACAGTCTTACTCCTAGCACAGAAGTTCCCCTTAAACAATATGAATTACCTAGGGATGGACAGGCATGCCACACTCACACCAGGAAAGTAGAGAGGAAGAGGGAGTGAAAGAAAGAAGATCGAGGCGTGGTTGCGGCCTCTCGCGACCCCACATAAGCAGGCGGACTTGTGTTAATTCTAAAGTGGAGGGAAGAGAAGGATGGGTAATGTGGTGCATATGTCAATGCAGTGTCAGAATGTCGTGTGCATATGTTGCTGGAGCCGCCGCACCCGTAGACTGTGTGCAGCATTCGCCCTCAGAACTCTTTGATCAGCCTAAGTGTCAGTGCAACTCACCCAGATGGATCAGCAGGTTCGCACGACAGCCCATGGTTCCACAGACAGGAATGGCTTGGCAGACAGGAATGGCTTGGCAGACAGGAATGGCTTGGCAGACAGGAATGGCTTGGCAGACAGGAATGGCTTACCTGATTCAGCACATTTACTAATGAAATATCTAAATATGGAACCCTTTTTGTTCAATGCTCCACCCCAAGGTCCATTTCCATAACTACAACAATATACGAGCGTGTGTGTATATATATATATATATATATATATATATATATATATATATATATATATATATATATATATATATTGTTGCGGATATGGGATTTGCATCCATCCATATCCGCTTGTAAATATTCCCCTATTTCCTCAATACTTCCCAACTATCCCCAATCCCCCATTCCCTAGACCCATTTTCTGTAAACAACACTCTGTAGACCCGACCTCCCCCTATTTCCCCCATTAAATGTCGTGCCCAGGTTCACCGCATCTCATGTAAGACAACTATAGGACATCTTGCTAGTTATTCTTAGTCTATGTCAGTTAAGGACTCGTTTCCATTAATTCTGACCCTTCGTTGCACCAGAATGTGATTGTATGGCACCGTTAGGAAGTTTAGGACCTCCCAATACCTCCCCGCAGCTCTTCCTCACGGTTCAGAAACAACAACAACAGCGACGGCGGCGGTGTGCACAGGGAGTGCGCGTCCTCACTCCGGCTTGGTTGGTAGGGGGTGTTGGGAGGGCACGAGGCCTTCCCCACGAGCCGCCATCAAACATGTGCTCGACGGGGTTACCAAATAGGGGCTCCCTGTCAGCTCCTCGTCAAGGGCGGAGCCCGGTAACCCCCGCACCCAATGGAAGCGGCGGACCGGTCCCATCTGGGGCGGAGCCAACCAGCCGAGGGTGTGTCACTCCCCGTTGAGCATGCGCAGCCGAGAGGGAGGTGACGTCAGATGCGCGCTGAGCTTGGAGAAAGAAAGACGCCACCTCCGAGCGCTGTGAGGCCTCCCTGCATCTCTTGGACCGTGCTTGATCCTGTCCCCGAGCCAAGGTGCACCTTGTGCTATCGAACTACCTGTCCTTCCCTGCCATCAATCCCTGTGTAAGTCAGCCTTGTTCCGTTTGTCTGTGGTCTGTCTGGGATAAGATAAGACTGTAACTAAGTGCCTATCTCTTCTGTGCCTTTACCTCACTACCTTGTAATCTACCCCTTTTCTCCCCCACTGTAATTATATCCTCCTCCGGAGGTCTTGAGAACTGTACCCCTTGCGTCGTTTCATCTATCCCAGTCGATGTGTCCTTTCCATCATTGATTTAGCATAGCGCGATTTGGTCAACGTTTGGGTGGAATCGGGGTCTAGTCGGGGAATAACTGTTAGGTCGCAGTAATACACCACCGCTCGGTCAAAATAACATCTAACCGCGATCCGTAACAATTGGTTGTCAGGAGTTGGGATTCGAACCTGGGACTAAATTTATTTAGCCCAAATTTTGGACACCAATTGTGTTATTACGGTAACAATTGGTGTCGAGGAGTGAGATTCGAGGCCCGAACCAAATTTTTTTTTAAACATCTAGAAAAAAATTTGGTCAAAATTATAAAGACACCGAAATTTGATTTTGTTTTACAAAAAAAAAAAAACCCGAATTTTGAAAGTCGCGCTATTTATGTAGAGGAGAGTGAGGCAGGGTCGATCCAGGACCAAATTGAGGGACATGAGGAGAGCGAAGCAGTGAGGGCGGCAGGTTCGCAAGATGGCGCTCTCGCGCACGAGGTTGCGGGCGCGCAAAATGGCGCCTCGCACATGGCTACGGCGGCCGCGCCCGCTGCACAAGTGGGAGGGATGGCCCAAATGCAGGCCCTCATGGAGCAATTTATGGTACAAATGCAGGCGTCCCTCAACCTGCAGAAGGACGAGATGAGAGCTAATAGTCAGCAATTGGGGAACCAGATGGATGCTCAGAGTGAGCAATTAAGAGACGGGTTAAACAATATGGGAAATAAATTTGAGGGATTAGACAATGGGATAGAAGGGATGAAACATGGGTTAACGGGGGTGGAAAATAGAATGGCTGCCCAGGAGAATCAGATAGAGGGAGTGAAAAATGGGTTAGAGGGGTTAGAAAACAGTATGGAAGGCAAATTGAGGGACATGAGGGACCAAGCGGAAAGGGAAGTTAAAAAAATGGGGCAGCAGATAGAGGGGGTCAGAATGGGGGTAGAAACTAAATTGGATGCTCACAGGGAGGAAATGGAGCAGATGAGGGTGGCATCTGGGCAGGAGATGCAAGTGATGGGAGAGGAGATCAGAAGAGGTGTGAGTGAGGAGGTCGGAGGAGTGCGCGAGGAGGTGAGGCACTAAGGAGCGCATGGAGAAGGAGGTGAGAAAGGGGACTGTAAAATTGCAAGGTGGTATAGAGGAGTTGACGCTGGGAGTAGAACAACTGACAGTGGGACAAAAGGAGTTGGGGGACCAGGTAAAGAAGAACACAGCGGTCATAGAGGGTTTTAAATCGACACAGAAGGAGATGAAAAAGGACGTAGGGGTAATTAAAAAAGAGTGTCAGACGGTACATGAGGACCTGACGAGGAAAATGAACAAGGTGGTAGAGGTGATGGAGGTTAAAGAGCGGGAGGTGCGGGAGCACATAGAAAAAAATAAGATGGAGTTAGAGGAAGAACTTAAGGGGGCGCACGAGGAGATGAAGGAGGTGAAGCAGAAATTAGAAGAAGTGGAAGAAGGGGTGAGCGAAATTAAGAAGCGACGGAGAGAGGATAAGAAAGGGATAAAGGAGGAAGTAAAAGAATTGGTCCAAAGTCTGTGTTCGGATCGTGATGATGTGCTCATTAACCGGATGAGGGATTCGCAGGTGATGGAGGAGAAGCGAAGAGAAAGAGGACCCGGTGTAAGTGGTGACCAATATGGTCGTGCGTATGATGCGCCAGGTGATTTAATAAGCTTGGGGGTCGAGATGGACCCAGATGTTCGTGAGAGGCCAAGAGTGAGGTGTATGGCTGGTCCGGAGGGTATGGAACGAGGGTGCGAGCGAGAGGGTCCGGTGATGGGAAAGGTGCGAGGTGTGAGTGAGCAAGGTTGTGGTGGTATGGAATGGGTAGCGGGTTGCGGAAGTGTGACCCATGCATCGACACCAACAGGGGTAGTTTTTAGAGGGACAGGGGAGGCACGGGAGCCCCTTGGGGGTAATGTACTGTGGGGGCCCGGCCGGTTCGGCCCCGCGCTGACCCCGCAAGGGGCGACGCACGGGGTCCGGCAGGCGGGCAACGACTCACATACGAGGTGGTCCCACAAGGTCCCACTCGCGCCGTATGACGGTGGGTAAGGGTGGCATCCCTGCCACCCTTCCCATGATTGTGGGGCAAATGCGCACTAGATTATGGGGTGTATGGCAGTGAAAACTAGCCCGGGTGGGTTAGGATATTGTGTGTAGGGCCCTAGAAGATGACATTAGGCAACGTTAAGGTTAGTTAGTGACAAGGATACCTGTAGAGGGGACGCAGGTAGATTAGAGTGGATGATAATGACGAGGGAGCGCAATAGTTTAAAGGGACGACTGGGAAGCGCAAGTTTCAGAGGGAAGTAGTTAGATGAGATGATGCTGTGTGAGAACTGGACAGGTGTGTGGAGCAGTGTATGAGTAGTGAGTGTGAGTGTTTAAAGAATAGTTAGAAGGTACAGGTAAATTGTGGTTGGATATTGGCATTTGTGGTGCGGATGCAGAATGGTATTGTGGATGGGTGCATTGGTGTGGTGAAATTGGCTGGTCGTGTGGCCTGTTAGTATGAGTGTGAATGGTTGGGCACTCCGCCACTGTTAGATGTCGGCCAGGTGAGGCCGCAGGTGGGCTCTGGGAGCCGTTAGTGTCAGTGGGTGCCTGAGGATCCCGGGTGTGGATCGGGCAGCCCGTGCCAGGGAGGGCACTGAGGGGGTGAGAGTGCGAGAGGGCCTACCCCAGTTAGTTAGGTTAGGGTGAGGAGCAGGTGAGCTTGGTAGGCAACAACAGTGGTGGAGGTGTGCAGGTGGGCGGACCAGCTGGGAGCGTCACACGACCCAGCCACCGAAATTGTGCGGGGGCACCGAGTGATGAATCGGGGGAGTGAGACCCCAACTTGAGAAGCACCACAGTTTGGTCAATGGGAATTGGTTTTTAGAACCCATAGTGTAAGTTGGCCAATGGATTGGCAGGGAAAGACCCCGGGTAATGTAAAGTTGTTAAAGTCATTTAGGAAATAGTTAGGATTGATGAACCTGTCGCACCATACGCAGCCACTTACGTGAGGTGGTGATGATGACTCCACACCTGTTTTCCTTTGTTCTGTGTTGCAGGAAAGGAGAATTGCTGTGTGGATTTGTGAGACGCATCACGACGTGGATGAGACATTGGGGTGATTCCATCTCTCCCTCCTTAGGAGGGACTGATGATGAATTGGTGATGGCAAATTTTGATGTTGAGTTGGAGATGGCAAATTTTGATGAGAGTTGGAAATGGCAAATTTGATTGGTTAGGAGGGAGAGAAGACGAATTTGATTTCTGGGAGGAACGGGGAAGACAGTAGGGACGTTTGTTGATGTGTAAAGTAGATGTTTATGGGTAGTGTTGTGTTTTGTGGATACAGTAAGGGGTAAGGGAGGGGCAATGTAGGTTACCTGGTGGGGGGGGGGGGCGTACGGTAGGAACGTACCTGTCTCACCTGGTTCCCATGTGCCCCCAGTGTGCATTACCTTGAATTGCGTGCACTTTTGCGCCCTTACCACCTTACTCACTTGTCTTCTTTTGTCTTCCACCTCCGAGGATCTGGCTTTGGGGCAGAGAGAGAGGAGAGAGAGGTACTGGCTCCGCAGTTGTGGGCCTGTACTTCCGCTGCTTGCTGCCTGGATCGATACACCATATGGACCGCAATTTTTGTGGCCGCCCACAATGGACCGCAGTTCTTTTGCGGTCAAGCACCACCCGTGGATGGACCTCTGGGTCAACGTGGCACCTATGCCATACAGGTGAACCACTTTTAGTTGGCCCCCTGACGGCCACAATTAAGGAATGGACGCAGTTGGCGCCTTTCTTTATTTCTAAAGAAGCCAGAAGGCCAAGTGCACTCCAAGAAGGCAAGACCAGCGGCAGAACATCGGCCGGCTGCGACACCACCGGTGACTATGAACACTTTATTGGTGCACCGGATGGTGCTGACTGTGTGTATGGGGTGGTGCTTTTGGTGCTTGGACGGGGTGCTCTGCACATTATTAAAGGCCGTAGGGCCACAGGGCACTCGTGGGTTGGTGTATCGATGCTGGCATGCGTGCTCTCTCTCTATGCATAACATCTGCATGTGTTCCTCAAAGAACAGGTCCTGGATCGTAGTGTAAATATCAGTCTTGTATAAATGATGCTCCCTACCGGCTGTATGTTTAGTTTGAGGATGCTTTCTGCGATTCGGTTATCCTGTGGGTGTGTTTCTGTTAGGAGAAGGGTGCAACGTCGCAGGGGGACATATTTACTCATTTGTGAACATCTGTAAAACTGTCGCACTCAGGGTTGAGTTAATAGTAGAGGGAACTACATCTGAGTGCCACACTAACGTAGGTAAAAATTTATCGGGTCGGGACGCCCCGAGGTAGAGAAGGGTGCAATGTTGCGGATATGGGATTTGCATCCATCCATATCCGCTTGTAAATATTCCCCTATTTCCTCAATACTTCCCAACTATCCCCAATCCCCCATTCCCTAGTCCCATTTTCTGTAAACAACACTCTGTAGACCCGACCTCCCCCTATTTCCCCCATTAAATGTCATGCCCAGGTTCACCGCATCTCATGTAAGACAACTATAGGACATCTTGCTAGTTATTCTTAGTCTATGTCAGTTAAGGACTCGTTTCCATTAATTCTGACCCTTCGTTGCACCAGAATGTGATTGTATGGCACCGTTAGGAAGTTTAGGACCTCCCAATACCTCCCCGCAGCTCTTCCTCACGGTTCAGAAACAACAACAACAGCGACGGCGGCGGCGTGCACAGGGAGTGCGCGTCCTCACTCCGGCTTGGTTGGTAGGGGGTGTTGGGAGGGCACGGGCACGAGGCCTTCCCCACGAGCCGCCATCAAACATGTGCTCGACGGGGTTACCAAATAGGGGCTCCCTGTCAGCTCCTCGTCAAGGGCGGAGCCCGGTAACCCCCGCACCCAATGGAAGCGGCGGACCGGTCCCATCTGGGGCGGAGCCAACCAGCCGAGGGCGTGTCACTCCCCGTTGAGCATGCGCAGCCGAGAGGGAGGTGACGTCAGATGCGCGCTGAGCTTGGAGAAAGAAAGACGCCACCTCCGAGCGCTGTGAGGCCTCCCTGCATCTCTTGGACCGTGCTTGATCCTGTCCCCGAGCCAAGGTGCACCTTGTGCTATCGAACTACCTGTCCTTCCCTGCCATCAATCCCTCTGTAAGTCAGCCTTGTTCCGTTTGTCTGTGGTCTGTCTGGGATAAGATAAGACTGTAACTAAGTGCCTATCTCTTCTGTGCCTTTACCTCACTACCTTGTAATCTACCCCTTTTCTCCCCCACTGTAATTATATCCTCCTCCGGAGGTCTTGAGAACTGTACCCCTTGCGTCGTTTCATCTATCCCAGTCGTTGTGTCCTTTCCATCATTGATTTAGCATAGCGCGATTTGGTCAACGTTTGGGTGGAATCGGGGTCTAGTCGGGGAATAACTGTTAGGTCGCGGTAATACACCACCGCTCGGTCAAAATAACATCTAACCGCGATCCGTAACAATATATATTGTTGCGGATATGGCATTTGGCCTCCATATCCGCTTGTAAATATTCCCCTATTTCCCCAATACTCCCCAACTATCCCCAATCCCCCATTCCCTAGTCCCATTGCCTGTAAATAACACTCTGTAGAACCGACCTGCCCCTTTTTCCCCCATTAAATGTCGTGCCCAGGTCCACCGCATCTCACGTAGACAACTTTCGGACATCTTGCTAGTTATTCTTAGTCTATGTCAGTTAAGGACTCGTTTCCATTAATTCTGACTCTTCGTTGCACCAGAATGTGATTGTATGGCACCAGTAGTGAGTTTAGGACCTCCCCATACCTCCTCCCATCTTCCCCATGAAACAACTACAACAACAACAACAACAACTACAACAACAACTACAACAACAGAGGGGGGCGGCGCGGCGCGGCGCGGGGAGTGTGCGTCCTCACTCCGGCTTGGTTAGCCGCCATTTCCCATGCGCTCCACGGGGTTACCACGAAGGGGCTGGCTGTCAGCTCCTCGTCAGGGGCGGAGCCCGGTAACCCCCCGCAGCCAGTGAGAAGCGGCGGGCCGATTCCATCTGGGGCGGAGCTAACGAGCCGAGGGCGTGTCACTCCCCGCCGGATATGCGCAGCCACTTACCGGACGTGAGGTGAGATGCGCCCCCCAGCTTGGAAAGACAAGTCGCGACCTCCGAGCGCTGAGCGACCTCCCCGCATCTTTGGACCGGACCGGGTCGATTTTGCCCCTGAGCCAAGGTGCACCTTGAGCCATCGAATACCTGCCCCTCCTTGCCATCAATCCCCGTGTGAGTCAGTTTTGTCCCGTTTATCTGTGGTCTGTCGGGAATAAGATAAGTGTGTCTAAGTGCCTATCTTCCTATGCTGTCTCTCTCATCCCTGTAATCTAACCTTCCGCAATATTATAACCTCCTCCGGAGGTCTTGAGAACTGTACCCCTGGTGTCGTGTCATTTAACCTAGCCGTTGTGTCCTTTCCTTCATTGATCTAGCGTAGCGCGACTCGGCCAACGTTCGAGTATAATCGGGTAACTTGTGCGAACACGGCGGCCATTCCGCTCGGCCCATCATAACATCTAAGTCGTGTCCGTAACAATATATATATATATATATATATATATATGAATGTGGAAGGAAGTAGAGGACGAGGAAGACCGAGAAAGACTTGGCTAAAGGTGGTGGAAGAAGAAATGCGAGTAAGGGGGTTAACAAGGGGAGATGCAGAAAATAGGGCAAAATGGAGAAGATTGTCATGGCCAACACCAGGGCTAACCCCCACTCTAGCAGGGAAAATGGCCTTAAAATGCCTGTTGTTGTTGTTGTTGTGTGTGTATATATATATATATACTAGCGGGGTCACCCGTGGGAATCCCACGGGCATGGATGTGTGTGACATTTCGACATATTGAGTTAGATGCTGCACCTGCACATTCAGTTATATAAAATGGTTACTGGCAATTGATCACATCCACAAATGATGTAATCCACACAATTTATGTACTTTACATAACGTTAATAGGAATACATGCCCGTGTAGATGGGAAATACAGTTTGTTTGAAATAAATCACAAATATCAGAAGAAAGTTTTTAAAATTTAGAACTATTCTCACTCAGAGTTAAACATCACAGTAATATTATGCGGTTGCTTCAACGTTTTCGGTGTGTGTCATCATTGTCATCATTGATATGTCATCATTGTGAGATTTTTTTGGAATTTTTTTTTTTGAAATGAGATTTTTATATTTAAAAAAACGGCAAAAAGCATCAGAACAGCTGTGAAACAGCATCAAAACAGCAGTGAAAAAGCATCAAAACACTATCAAAACAACAGTGGAAAGCGTCAAAACAGCAGTGAAAAAGCATCAAAACAGCAGTGAAAAAGCATCAAAACAGCAGTGAAAAAGCATCAGAACAGCAGTGAAAAAACAGCAGTGAAAAAGCAACAAAACAGCAGTGAAAAAGCATCAAAACCGCAGTAAAAAGCATCAAAACAGCAACAATGGTCCGGTGATTTTTCAATCACCGCAACTAAATGTGTCGGAGTAATTAACTATTTTCCTTCGTGCCCTCCTTTTGTTGCCTGAATGGTGTCACTGCAGGACCTCCGGGTAAACAACATTACGGGTGAAGATTCCACTGTGGCCATCAATTTTTCCCTGTTGGCCATTACTGACTACCTTTACCGTGACATCCTCAAATCGTTTAGCACGCGACAATGCAACATATAATTGGCCATGGCTGAAGACGGGTTCTGGTAAGTAAATCCCAACTTTGTGTAATGTTTGACCTTGACTCTTGTTTATTGAGAAAGAGAATACCACACAAACTGGAAATTGATGGCGTTTGAGTACGAATGGTAGTGTTGTATCGGAAGGTGCAATACTAATCCTGGGTATAAATGTGCGTGTTCCTTTGTGACTGCCAGAAATTATTTCTCCATCTATTATGTTTGGCAACAATCTTTTAACAACCAATCTTGCACCATTGCACAGTCCCTGTTTCGGATCAAAGTTACGGAGTAACATGATGACAGCACCATCTTTGAGACGAGGTTTGTGCAATGGCATTCCAGAAGGAGTTGATTGATTTAGGAATTCCATAGGATAATTTAGTGCCTCTTCAGGGTCATCACAGACAATGGAATCAGCGCTGAAGTACGTCTTTTCTTCCCCAGGAAATGCATCCAGTATCTCATCGTTGATCACAAATGTGGATTCATTCTTTGGACACAACACGGCTCGTTGTGCCAGCGCATCATAGTTTGAATGGATTTCGTTCAAATTACCGAAAACAGCCTCTGCTAAAGAAATGTTGTCTTCTACACAGATACGATCAGGCAGTCGTATTAAATCTGAGTCAGGAATTGTTTCCACAGTCCCATTTCCAACCGACAGTAATCATTTTGAGAATTCTTCATCATCATTAGCTCTCATGTTTGATGTTAAGTTCAGCTGTTTGAACTTTGGCCACAACTTGCTACGCTTGATGCATGTGGCGATGATTGCTGCAGGTGCAGCGCGAGGTACAACGGGCAAAACCTGCCTGAAGTCCCCACCAAGAAGTAAGACCTTTCCACCAAAAGGAATGTTGTTGCTGGTTACATCCCGGAGACATCGATCAACAGCCGCTAAAGCATATGCTGGAGCCATAGGTGCTTCATCCCAAATGAATAGGTTGTCCTTCCTTAGAGCATCTGCATCTTTACTCATAGGTGATATGTTGCATGTGGAGTTTTCCAAAATGGGCACTGGCAATTTAAATCGATGGTGCGATGTACGGCCCCCTGCTAGCAATGTTGCTGCAATGCCCGAGTACGCCATTGGAAGAACCAAACGACACTGGCCTCGCAAGATGTGCAGAAGCGTATTATAGAGAAAGGTCTTGCCACTTCCGCTCGGTCCATCAACGAAAAACAACCGGTTGCCTGTGTACTGGTCCCTACAATGAACGGGCCTGTAGGACCTCATCTACAATTTTGATTTGGTCATCATTTAGTAGTTGTCTGTTGTTTTCACCTTTTTCATGTTCATCTCCCGGTACATACTGATAATCATCGCTCGAAAGATCTTCAACAGTGTCTGGAGGTACTGGTAACTGAAATGCTTCCAAGGTCTGTCCATGTCTCAGGAGGAAGGACTGTATTTCTCGCAATGCCATGAAAATACTCTGTTCCAAGATATGGACGCTGTGCACAAAATCTTCGCAAAGGTCGTTTTTATATTTTTCCCACAGTGCCGACGTGTCTGTTGGTGTGCAGAATATGCATAGGGTTGCAAAAAGAGATCTCAATTGTTGTGGCATGGCAAAGATAACTCCATCAGCTAAGGACCTGTCCCATTCTGTATCATCTTCTGTTAAATGTAATTTCCTGGCTGCATCCTTGTATGTTTCACAAACTGCTCCATCTATGGTTTTGAGATCTTCAAATGATGTTTTACCAGGGCAGTGCAGCAGGAGTACACGAAGATGAAAGCGCTCAATGTCCATAGGGCTTTCCGAAACCATGCGTCCGATAACCTTGTTGCCGCCCCGGCGTCGAAGTTTCCATGTCTTTCGTCCATCTTCAAATACGTAATATTTTGGAATGTCATGGTACAGATAACTTCGTGCCTCAGGGTCTCTCTGGTTTAACTGAAACCAAGCTGTAAGTGTTGTACCCCTATGTCGTACAATGGCTTCTTCCTCGTTACCATCCCTGAACACAACAGTCTGCAATTCAGGTAAGTGTACCGCAAGTCTGGTGATGGAATGGGACTGTTTGTGCATTTCAAATTCCATCAATCTCCATGCTGCCTCTGGGGCACTGACATATCTGCAGTCCAAATAGGTCTTTATTTCGTCCACCTCCACTCTCCCGCGCTCTCGAATTTCGATGCTGGCACAGTCATGTCCCTTGTACACATATTTAAATAAGTACTTTATACTCTTTATGCTTGCGCAAACCTCAATGTTGATGTGTGCTCCGTACTTCTTCAGTAAATAAGCATTGAATGGGACCACATATTGGCAATCAACATCGGTTCCATGAACGGTTATGGTGGGTCCATTTGGGGGACGCTTGTAAAGGGCATAGCCATCTATGCTCGCAAGTGTCTCTGCAGCATACACTTTTGGAAAGCCTTTACTGCACACTCCATCTTTCACACAAATCGAATGGCGATTTAAAGTGCCACACAGACCATGTATCATGTGAGACTTCACCAAGGAATGGATCTTTGGTGACTCATTTGAATTAGGAATTTGTGCGGAAACAATTCTGTCAATGTCTTCAGCGGTACAAATTTTATCTTCTTGGCACAGCATGAGTAATATGTGGGCATGCGGTAGGCCACGCTTCTGATACTCGACGACGTAGAGAAATGCACGTACTTTGCCCAACACGTGCTTCTTCGTTATATCGTCGATTAACTCTTTTAATTTCAGATGAAACACGCATGCCACTAAATCTGGTCTGCCTTCAGCTCGTTGGTGTTGTCCGATGTTTTCTTGTATCTCTGTCCATTTTGGATTACACATGAACGTGATGAAAAGATCTGGTTTTCCGAATTTGTGAACAATGGCCATAGCATCTTGGTAGTTCTGCTGCATAGCTCTTGAACTCCCTGCAAAACTCGACGGCAAAATGACGATACGACCGACAGGACGTTGGTTATCAGCAGCAACGTTCTGGACGTGGTCCAGTAGTCCTCTGTATTCCATGGCTCTAAGGGTTTCCTGATTTTGTTTGAAGTATTGCAGTCGATTTGCTTCTGCCTTGCAATATCCGTCGACAACATACTGCTGGAACAATTTCCCCGAAGAATGGATAGTGCTGAATTCATTTCGAATAGCCAGTCGGTAGGCATAGAATTCACGATGAGTTACCTTGTTTCGAACCGCAGTCTGTCGCTGGTGAGGCATGTTTATCATCCATCCAGGCTCGCCATGTGGAAAGAGAATGGGATATGTCATGGGATCAATGTGAGAGGAAAGTGGAGAGAGATTGTGTAAGCCCTGGTCATGCAAATGAACCTGGAAATCCCTGTTTGCAGGTGGTTCACCATCTTGTCCACTAACGAAGACAGCAGCAATTTCATCAGCAGTTGGTATGTTGTAACGTCTTTGGTCGTCTGCACACAGTCGACGAAAATGCATTTCCAAGGTAGAAGGGAGGCGATCTTCAAGGACAGCTTTCCTGATTTCTTCCTGTTCACGCTCGAACATAGTCTTGTAACATGTGACATAAGGATTAACGTCAGATAGTATGTTGTGCAGTTCTGCCATCAATTCTTGCAAACATCTGTGATTCTCAGGTCGATTCATACGTTCCTTTGTAGCTTGAGCTGTATCCAAAATAAATAATTGTGCAAATTGTGCTTGTTCATGTACATGTGATGGATGTAATGGACCACAGCGATGGTAAATTTGACCATGGATTTTGAAACAGTACGGTCCATTTCCTGGAGGAGATGAGATCTGAGCACCCATTGATGCAAAAGCTAATGCCGAATTGTAATTCCGGATATTGTCTCGGAAGTTGCGACATTTTCCATCGTCACCCTGATAAAGTTGTTGCAGTCGAGCAGGTACGGCAAATAGTGGAGGCAATTTAACTTTTCCCTTGGAACAACACAGTGTAAATCCATCCCCTTGTCCTGTTGATTCATTTGTGAAATGGTGTGCAGAACAGTACACACATGGTGACATCATTGGACCGCAATTATGCTCTTGAACAATATTATCGGATACTTCGGCCGGATTCATTATGGCTGCGGTTGTATATGTTTGCTGAGCACTCCAACGTCTTTATTGCTCAGCATGCCGTGCGAGTCTGTGTTGGCATTCATCGACGGTCTCGTTCTCGCACCTCATCGTTGTTGCAGCAGCATCCTGTGCGAGTCTGTGTTCACGTTCGTCGAGGGTCTCGTTCTCCCTCCTCATCGTTGTTGCAGCAGCATCCTGTGCGAGTCTGTGTTCACGTTCGTCGAGGGTCTCGTTCTCCCTCCTCATCGTTGTTGCAGCAGCATCCTGTGCGAGTCTGTGTTCATGTTCGTCGAGGGTCTCGTTCTCCCTCCTCATCGTTGTTGCAGCAGCATCCTGTGCGAGTCTGTGTTCACGTTCGTCGAGGGTCTCGTTCTCCCTCATCGTTGTTGCAGCAGCATCCTGTGTGAGTCTGTATTCACGTTCCTCGACTGTCTCGTTCTCCCTCCTCATCGTTGTTGCAGCAGCATCCTGTGCGAGTCTGTGTTCACGTTCCTCAACTGTCTCGTTCTCCTATCTCATTCGTTTTCTTGCTGCAACCTGTTCAAGTCTGCATTGACGTTCGTCGACGGACTCGTTCTCCCGTCTCATTCGTTTTCTTGCTGCATCCTGTTCAAGTCTGCATTGACGTTCGACGACGGACTCGTTCGCCCTTCTCATTCGTTTTTTTGCTGCATCCTGTTCAGGTCTGCGTTCTTCATCGACTGTGTCATTCATTTTGGAAATGGAAGTTTCCACGCAACGCATGAATTGTCACGAGTCAAGAGGAAGTGTCTCGAAAGTGTATCAAGTGTATCAAGAGGAAGTGTATCATCAAATGACAAATAAATTACATTGTGAAAATTAAACATTTCAAATAAACCTATTTAAAGTGTATGCGCAAATAACTAATAAATAAATAAAATGAAGAAATATCTCTCGGTAATTTCCTGAACCATATTTTACTTCCGGCTAATAATGTTGAATGAAATAAAAACGAAGAAATATATGTCGTTTTGTGATGACTGTCATCAAAAGTAAACGGTGAATTCACTCAGTTTATTCGGTTCGGCTCGGTTCACTCGGTTTAAAGAAAAAGCGATAATGTCGAAATGTTGCCGTCTGTGTCATGTTGGGCGGTGTATGATACTTGTTGGCTGTTGGGCGGTGATATATTTCCTGAACCATATTTTACTTCCGGCTAATAATGTTGAATGAAATAAAAACGAAGAAATA
Source organism: Myxine glutinosa (assembly GCF_964187855.1). Lineage (NCBI taxonomy): Eukaryota > Metazoa > Chordata > Myxini > Myxiniformes > Myxinidae > Myxine > Myxine glutinosa. Next base: position 134,918,339 of record NC_136264.1, on the reverse strand, counting down.
TATGTCGTTTTGTGACGACTGTCATCAAAAGTAAACGGTGAATTCACTCAGTTTATTCGGTTCGGCTCGGTTCACTCGGTTTAAAGAAAAAGCGATAATGTCGAAATGTTGCCGTCTGTGTCATGTTGGGCGGTGTATGATACTTGTTGGCTGTTGGGCGGTGATATGGTGTATTTTTAAAAATATATCTCTGCGTTTTCCCGCGTTGCTGACACCGAGTCTAAAACCATGAATAAAAATGAAATCAGATGGTGAGTTAGATTGGAGATAAAGGCGTGAGAGAGACTCAATGGCCTTGAAGTTACAGGCCTTTGAGAATTCATTTCGTTCTATAAACGGCAACTTTCATCGGATTTTCTTCCCGTTTTTTTTCAACCGAGTCTAAAACTATGTTAGCGACTGTGAAAAATGAAATGATATATCGAATTTTTAATATGTATCGACACGTTGCCGTCGGTGTCATGTTGGGCGGTGTATGATACACCATGACGCGATTTTAATAAATATATCTCTGCATTTTCCCGCGTGTGTGGAATGTTCTCAATTATTGCTGACACCGAGTCTAAAACCATCGATAAAAATGAAATCAGATGGTGAGTTAGATTGGAGATAAAGGCGTGAGAGAGACTCAATGGCCTTGAAGTTACAGGCGTTTGAGAATTCATTTCGTTCTATAAACGGCAACTTTCATCGGATTTTCTTCCCGTTTTTTTTCAACCGAGTCTAAAATGATGTTAGCGACTGAAAAATGAAATCGAATTTGATTTGAAATAAAACTGGGAGAGAGAGCAAGACACCACGGGCCTACAAAACAGGCCTCAAAGCTATGCGAGTTAATAAAATGGTGGATATTTGTTTATAATTATATGAAGCCTCTCCCACAATGGGTGGAGCTATGGGAGGAGCTACTCTGCAAACCGAGTAAGCCACACCCCGGACAGACGCCCGACAGACAGAATCATCTACGGCTATTATAATATATATATATATATATATATATATATTGTTGCGGATATGGGATTTGGCCTCCATCCATATCCGCTTGTAAATATTCCCCTATTTCCCCAATACTCCCCAACTAACCCCAATCCCCCATTCCCTAGTCCCATTGTCTGTAAACAACACTCTGTAGAACCGACCTTCCCCTTTTTTCCCCCATTAAATGTCGTGCCCAGGTTCACCGCATCTCACGTAGACAACTATAGGACATCTTGCTAGTTATTCTTAGTCTATGTCAGTTAAGGACTCGTTTCCATTAATTCTGACTCTTCGTTGCACCAGAATGTGATTGTATGGCACCAGTAGTGAGTTTAGGACCTCCCCATACCTCCTCCCATCTTCCTCATGAAACTACAACAACAACAACAACTACAACAACAGCGTGCGGGGAGTGTGCGTCCTCACTCCGGCTTGGTTAGCCGCCATTGCCCATGTGCTCTGACGGGGTTACCACGAAGGGGCTGACTGTCAGCTCCTTGTCAAGGGCGGAGCCCGGTAACCCCCCCGCACCCAATAAGAAGCGGCGGGCCGATTCCATCTGGGGCGGAGCTAACGAGCCGCGGGCGTGTCACTCCCCGCTGGATATACGCAGCCACTTACCGGAGGTGACGTCAGATGCGCCCCCAGCTTGAAGAGAAACAGACGCCACCTCCAGCGCGACGATACCTCCCCGCATATCTGGACCGGACCGTGTGGATCCTGTCCCTGAGCCAAGGTGCACCTTGTGCTGTCCATCGACTACCTGCCCTTCCTTGCCATCAATCCCCGTGTGAGTCAGTCTTGTCCTGTTTATCTGTGGTCTGTCGGAGCTACTATAAGACCGTGATTAAGTGCCCACCTTCCTATGCTGTACCTCTTGTCCTTGTAATCTAAACGTTCCGCATACAAATATTATAACCTCCTCCGGAGGTCTTGAGAACTGTACCCCTGGTGTCGTGTCATTTAACCCAGCCGTTGTGTCCTTTCCTTAATTGATTTAGCATAGCGCGATTTGGCCAACGTTCGAGTGGAATCGGGTAAACTGTGCAGACGCGGTCATACCAAACCGCTCGGTAAACTAACATCCAAAACCGCGTCTGTAACAATATACAGTGGTACCTCGGCTTACGAGTGCCCCAACGTACGAGTTTTTCGGGATACGAGCCGTCGCTCGGGCGGTTTGTTGCTTTGGGATACGAGCCGAGATCCGATGTACGAGCTCAAAAAATTTATTTTTTTGAATTTTCCGGTTGTGGCTTCCGGTTCCGGTCACGCGGTTATCTTGCCGTGAAAGCATCTCTGCTTGGATATAAAACACGCAATCGTCGAAATACATGAGCGAGGAATCTCCTTGCTCCAGCCGGTGACGTCATCGGCGGGGATCCCCGCCTCCAGAGTGGCTGGTCACGTGACCGCCAAAGCGTGTCGCGCGTGCGGGTATAATGAGCTACACCTGTGGATCACGTGACCACGGAAGCACGCCTCGCTTGAGAGGCATGGCTTTCGGTTTGCGTTTTGCTTTATAAGGCGCGATAAATGGGCTTTTGAGTGTTAGCGGTTCATGGCGTTGACGGTTCATGGCGGTTCATGGCGGTTGACGGTTCATGGCGTTGACGGTCAAAAACCCATTACATCAATTTTACCAGGCACTGTACAGTAAGTACAGTGGACACCAAATGCACGGTGGAAGGCTAGAAGTAGAAGATCGTCCAAGACAAGTGAGAATAAGCCATACTTTGGAGGAGATGACGTCATTCGCTGGTCCGATAACCAAAGATGTGGTATAAAAAACCAGGTGAGCTAACAATGCAGCAATGAAGGAATTCGGCCAAGGCACCGGCACACAACTACCTACCTACATCGAAAGACTCAATGCCAATGGTGACAGAAGCCAAGACGGCCGGCTTAAACACCGCCGAAAGACCACGGTGTACCAACTTACGATGCAGAACATCTTGCACTTAATATGATGACAACAGGTGCCATCCTCTGACGTACCATTACAGGTACAGGTACAGTACACGTGAGCACAGAGCAAAAGTTCACTGAAACCGAGATTAAGAAAAAAGAAAAAACACCTCGTGGTCCGTGCTCGATATCCGAGTTTCAATCTTTTCAAACACATGATGCTCTCGGTCACGGTATCTCCTGCGAGCTGCTTCTCCTTCAACCACACAAACAACAACTTCTCCATATCTTCATGGATAGAGGTCCGGAGCTTTGAAATAATCGTAACGCCCTTGGCTGGCGTTATAGCCTTTATGGACTCCTTCTGCTTCAAAATCGTACATATCGTAGAAGGAGTACGATCGTACTGCCTCGCCAAGTCGACAACACGCACACCTCACCTGGCATGCTCTTCTCCTCTGCTTAATAAAACCAGTTTATTTCTTTACATTCTCTTGTATTATGTACAGTATATACGAGGTCGTGCTTGTTTATACATTATTTGTTATTTATAAAGTACATTTTTGTTATTTAAAAGCACCTAACAAAAAAAATTGGTGTTTTTTTTTTGAGGCTGGAACGGATTAATAGCATTTCAATGCATTTGAATGGGAAAATTTGCTTTGACTTACGAGCGATTTGGCTTACGAGCTCCGTCACGGAACGGATTAAACTCGTAAGCCGAGGTACCACTGTATATATATATATATATACATATACATACATACATACATACATACATATATATATATATATGTATATATACATACATACAGTCACGTGAAAAAGTAAGTACATCCCATGTAAAGTTTTGACTTTTTCAACATATTTCAACATACAGCTATTTGATCTTCATTTCAACAATATTGACAGATAAAGGTGATATAATATAACAAATATCATGAAACATTTACATTTTGTAGTCCATTGTATAATTTAAATAAACATAAATGCAAATTTCGCATGTGGAAAAAGTAAGTACACCCTTGGCTCTAATAGGTGGTATGTAGGTACTGTGTGGTACTGTGGCAACAACCTCAAGTAGGCGTTTCTTATAACTGTCTACCAGTCTCTGACATCGACTGGGAGAAACTTTTGCCCACTCCTCCATGCAGAATTCTTTCAGCTGTGCGATGTTTGAGGGGTTTCTTGCCACCTATTAGAGTATTTGAGGGGTTTCAAATCCCCCCACAACATCTCGATGGGATTTAGATCCGGGCTTTGACTTGGCCATTCCAGAACCCTCCATTTCTTTCTTTTCAGCCATTCCTTGGTGGATTTACTGGTATGTTTAGGGTCATTGTCATGTTGCAAGGTCCACCTTTGGTTGAGCTTCAACTTTCCTACAGATGGCCTCACATTATCCTCAAGCACCCTCCGGTACAATGAAGAATTCATAGTGGATTATATGATGGTGAGCTGCCCACGCCTTGATGCAGCAAAGCTGCCCCAAACCATAATATTTCCACCACCATGCTTTACAGTTGGTATCAGGTTCTTGTGGTCAAATGCTGTCTTTGGTTTTCGCCAAACATGTCTTCTGGTACTGTGGCCAAATAGCTCTACCTTTAACTCATCTGTCCAGAGCACATTGTTCCAGAAGTGCTGGTCTTTGCCTAGGTGTTCATTGGCAAACTTTAGTCTTGCCCTGATCTTCTTTCTGGACAGCAAAGGTTTCCTCCTGGCACACCTCCCCTTAGATCCCATTTGTGCAGCCTCTTTCTAATGGTAGACTCGTGCACTTTGACATCAACAGTGGCCAGAGCTACCTGTAGGTCCCGTGATGACATTCTGGAGTTCTTAGAGACTTCTTTCAGCATCTTGCGGTCTGCGCTCGGGCTGAACTTGCTGGGGCGGCCTGGCCTGAACAAGTTGGCAGTTGTTTGGAATCTTCTCCACTTGTGGATGATCTTCCGGATAGTCGAATGATTGATTTCAAATTGTTTGGAGATCTTTTTAAATCCCTTCCCACTCGTAGGCATCTATAACCTTCTTTCTGAAGGCCTCAGAGAGCTCTTTTGATCGAGGCATGGTGACGCCGCACACTTCAACAACAAAGAGCAAACCAAACTAAATGTCTGAGGTTTAAATAAGACAGGTTCCTCCAAGATCCTCTCTAACGATGTTCTAATCATTTTTCACCTGAGCTGGTGCACCTGATTCTAATTTTAGGTATTTGAAGTAGTGATAAATATGGGGGTGTACTTACGTACTTTTTCCACATGCGAAATTTGCATTTATGTGTATTTAAATTATACAATGGACTACAAAATGGAAATGTTTCATGATATTTGTTATATTATATCACCTTTTTCTATCAATATTGTTGAAATGAAGATCAAATAGCTGTATGTTGAAATATGTTGAAAAGGTCAAAGCATTACATGGGGTGTACTTACTTTTTCACGTGACTATATATACAGTGATCCCTCGTTTATCGCGGGGGTTACGTTCCAGAACCCCCCGCGATAGACGAAAATCCGCGAAGTAGCGACCATATTTTTATTTTATTACTTATATATATTTTAAAGCTTTATGACCCTCCCCACACTCTTATTAACCTTTCCCATACTCTTATAAACACTTCCTATACTCTTAAACACTTTTTACACTCTTAAACATACGTAATTTTAACAACATATAAAATTCTAATGGGTACTCACCATTGAAGATACTGTAGCTACCCATGGGTCCCCCAAGCAAGACCAGCATCAGAATCTCCTTGCTCCAGCCGGTGACGTCACCGGCGGGGATCCCCGGCGCGAGAGTGGCTGGTCACGTGACCGCTAAAGCGTGCCGCGCTTTGCGGGTATAATCAGCTACACCTGTTGATCACGTGACCACCGAAGCACGCCACGCTTGAGAGGCGTGGCTTTCGGTTTCTGGTTGTGCTTTATAATGCAGCCCGATAAACGGGCTTTTCAGTGTTCCCGAGTTGGTTTTGAGAATAAATATCTTCTCGGACGAGTTTGTGTCTTGCCCGTCATTTCGTCCGTATCAAGCAAGAGCCCCGGCTCTTCAATACTACAACTTGCGTGATGAAGATGATGATTAATTAGCTGTGCAGTACTGATGACGATGAAGGTGATGACGATGATGAATGTACTGCACAGCCAGAAAGAGCATTACAGTTACCCATTACGTGGGTAACTAGCGCAAGTGGAAGCTGCCGCATCTGCGTTTTCCATACGCACGACTCTTTGTCTCTTTGTCTACCCTTCTACTGTACACTATGTACAGTATTTTATTTCTTGTAATATGTTTTAATTACTGTATTTTTCTTATTTCTTTGCGTTTTTTAATTTTTTAGGCTAGAAAATGCTTATTTTACCACAAAAATATTTAAAACAAGTCAAGTGAATCCACTTGGATTCCGCCCAGGTTGGCACATGGAAATTATGATGTAGCATAATTATCATCTCGGGTCAAGATTTGAAATTATGCCATGGTTTTTGTAAAATTGCTACTAGTATTCACATTATGTACTTTCACCAAAACATACATCATCATAGAAACATACATAGAATTTGGGTCCTCTGGGTCATTTGGGTCCTCTGGGTCATTTGGGTCCTCTGGGTCATTTGGGTCCTCTGGGTCATTTGGGTCCTCTGGGTCATTTGGGTCCTCTGGGTCATTTGGGTCCTCTGGGTCATTTGGGTCCTCTGGGTCATTTGGGTCATTTGGGTCCTCTGGGTCATTTGGGTCCTCTGGGTCATTTGGGTCCTCTGGGTCATTTGGGTCCTTTGGGTCATTTGGGTCCTCTGGGTCATTTGGGTCCTCTGGGTCATTTGGGTCCTCTGGGTCCTCTGGGTCATTTGGGTCCTCTGGGTCCTCTGGGTCCTCTGGGTCCTCTGGGTCCTCTGGGTCATTTGGGTCATTTGGGTCCTCTGGGTCATTTGGGTCCTCTGGGTCATTTGGGTCATTTGGGTCCTCTGGGTCATTTGGGTCATTTGGGTCCTCTGGGTCATTTGGGTCCTCTGGGTCATTTGGGTCCTCTGGGTCATTTGGGTCATTTGGGTCATTTGGGTCCTCTGGGTCATTTGGGTCCTCTGGGTCATTTGGGTCCTCTGGGTCATTTGGGTCCTCTGGGTCATTTGGGTCCTCTGGGTCATTTGGGTCCTCTGGGTCATTTGGGTCCTCTGGGTCATTTGGGTCCTCTGGGTCATTTGGGTCCTCTGGGTCATTTGGGTCCTCTGGGTCATTTGGGTCCTCTGGGTCATTTGGGTCCTCTGGGTCATTTGGGTCCTCTGGGTCCTCTGGGTCATTTGGGTCCTCTGGGTCATTTGGGTCCTCTGGGTCATTTGGGTCCTCTGGGTCATTTGGGTCCTCTGGGTCATTTGGGTCCTCTGGGTCATTTGGGTCCTCTGGGTCCTCTGGGTCCTCTGGGTCATTTGGGTCATTTGGGTCCTCTGGGTCATTTGGGTCCTCTGGGTCATTTGGGTCCTCTGGGTCATTTGCGTCCTCTGGGTCATTTGGGTCATTGGGTCCTCTGGGTCATTTGGGTCCTCTGGGTCCTCTGGGTCATTTGGGTCCTCTGGGTCCTCTGGGTCATTTGGGTCATTTGGGTCCTCTGGGTCATTTGGGTCATTTGGGTCATTTGGGTCCTCTGGGTCATTTGGGTCCTCTGGGTCATTTGGGTCCTCTGGGTCATTTGGGTCCTCTGGGTCATTTGGGTCCTCTGGGTCATTTGGGTCATTTGGGTCCTCTGGGTCATTTGGGTCCTCTGGGTCATTTGGGTCCTCTGGGTCATTTGGGTCATTTGGGTCTTCTGGGTCATTTGGGTCCTCTGGGTCATTTGGGTCCTCTGGGTCATTTGGGTCCTCTGGGTCATTTGGGTCCTCTGGGTCATTTGGGTCCTCTGGGTCATTTGGGTCCTCTGGGTCATTTGGGTCCTCTGGGTCATTTGGGTCCTCTGGGTCATTTGGGTCCTCTGGGTCATTTGGGTCCTCTGGGTCATTTGGGTCCTCTGGGTCATTTGGGTCCTCTGGGTCATTTTGGTCCTCTGGGTCATTTGGGTCCTCTGGGTCATTTGGGTCCTCTGGGTCATTTGGGTCCTCTGGGTCATTTGGGTCCTCTGGGTCATTTGGGTCCTCTGGGTCATTTGGGTCCTATATTCCTATCCTATAACATATATATCTCCTATAACCTATCCTATAAATATAGATTTGATGACGTCATGTTTACACATCTGAGCGACAGAAATGAGCGACAGAAATGAGCGACAGAAATGGGTGACAGAAACTAGCTTCACTTTTGAGCGCCCGAAATTCCCAGGCAAACGCTATAACGCACCAGGTTTACAACCTGTGCGTTAATAATAGTATATAAAAATACATTTATACCGCAAAATCCCGCGATATAGCGAAAAATCCGCAATATAATTTTACATATACTAGCGAGAAAAACCCGCGATGTACCGAAGCCGCGAAAAGTGAACCGCGATATAGCGAGGGATGACTGTATATATATATACTAGCGGGGTCACCCGTGGGAATCCCACGGGCATGGATGTGTGTGACATTTCGACATATTGAGTTATATGCTGCACATTCATTTTTACAAAATGGTTACTGGCAAGTCATCAGATCCAGAAATGGTGTGATGAACACAATTTATTTATTTCACATAATATGTGACCCCTCACTCCTCTCCACCTGACACTCTCCTGTCTCCACCTGACACTCTCCTGTCTCCACCTGACACTCTCCTCTCTCCACCTAGCACTCCTCTCCTCTCCAAACCCTCACATCCCTCTCCTTTCCAATCCCTCACCTCTCCAATCCCTCACACTCCTCTCCTCTCCAATCCTTCACACGCCTCTCCAATCGCGCCTCACACTCCTCTCCAATCGTGCCTCACACTCCTCTCCAATCGCGCCTCACACTCCTCTCCAATCGTGCCTCACACTCCTCTCCAATCGTGCCTCACACTCCCCTCCAATCACTCCTCTCCAATCGTGCCTCACACTCCTCTCCAATCACGCCTCACACTCCTCTCCAATCGTGCCTCACACTCCTCTCCAATCGCGCCTCACACTCCTCTCCAATCGCGCCTCACTCGCCTCTCCAATCGGCTTTCCCCGTCTCGTTTCTCTCCTTTTTCTCCCGTCTCGTTCTTTTTCTTGCTCCAAATTGGCCCGTCGGAATCGGAAATCGGCCCGTCTCGCCCGTCGGCCCGTCGGAATCGGAAATCGGCCCGTCTTGCTTTTGTGCTTGTGCGTAAATAAATTGTGTTCATGACACCATTTCTGGTGTTGGGCTAGCGGCTAGGGTGCCGGCTTAGGATCCTGGGTTCGAATCTCGGTCGATCGCCGAATTAATGCCAGGGGGGTTGACTCAGCCTGTCATCCTTCCGAGGTCGGCTAATTGAGTACCAGTTCACTGGTAATTCCCTGTTTGTCGTTGAAGGCGGCAAAAAGGGTTGGCGTCAGGAAGGGCATCCGGCCGTAAAACATTGCTTCAAAAAGGGGACAAAAAAACAACAACTACCACGGTCCCCGAAAAGGCCAACCCCCGCTTTGCGGGGAAAAATGGCCTCTAAACGGTGGTTTTTACACCATTTCTGGATCTGATGACTTGCCAGTAACCATTTTGTAAAAATGAATGTGCAGCATCTAACTCAATATGTCGAAATGTCACACACATCCATGCCCGTGGGATTCCCACGGGTGACCCCGCAAGTTTGCATTGACGTTCGTCGATGGACTCGTTCGCCCGTCTCATTCGTTTTCTTGCTGCATCCTGTTCAAGTCTGCGTTCTTCATCGATCGTCTCAATCATTTTGGAAATAGAAGTTTCCACGCAGCGCATGAATTGTCACGATCCTCAAGAGGAATTTGTCTCGTAATCATCAAATGATAAATGGCAAGTAAATTATATTGTGGAAAATTAAAGATTTCAAATAAACCTATTTAAAGTGTATTCGCACATAACTAATTTTAAAAAACGAAGAAATATCTCTCGGTAATTTCCTGAAACATATTTTACTTCCGGCTAATAATGTTGAATTAAATAAAAACGAAGACATATATGTCGGCATCATTGTTGACGTTTTTGTGACGACTGTCATCAAACGAAAAAGTAATATATCTTAACGGAAAAGCAAAAGCGAATTTTTAATATATATCGACACGTTGCCGTCGGTGTCATGTTGGGCGGTGTATGATACACCATGACGCGATTTTTAAAAATAAATCTCTGCATTTTCCCGCGTGTGTGGAATGTTCTAAATTATTGCTGACACCGAGTCCAAAACCATCGATAAAAATGAAATCATATGGTGAGTTAGATTGGAGATAAAGGCGTGAGAGAGACTCAATGGCCTTGAAGTTGAAGTTACAGGCGTTTGAGAATTCATTTCGTTCTATAAACGGCAACTTTCTTTGGATTTCCTTCCCGTTTTTTTTCAACCGAGTCGAAAACTATGTTAGCGACTGTGAAAAATGAAATGATATATCGAATTTTTAATATGTATCGATACGTTGCCGTCGGTGTCATGTTAGGCGGTGTATGATACACCATGACGCGATTTTAAAAAATATATCTGCATTTTCCCGCGTGTGTGGAATGTTCTCAATTATTGCTGACACCGACTCTAAAACCATCGATAAAAATGAAATCATATGGTGAGTTAGATTGGAGATAAAGGCGTGAGAGAGACTCAATGGCCTTGAAGTTACAGGCATTTGAGAATTCATTTCGTTCTATAAACGGCAACTTTCATCGGATTTTCTTCTCGTTTTTTTTCAACCGAGTCTAAAACTATGTTAGCGACTGTGAAAAATGAAATGATATATCGAATTTAAAATAGATATCGACACATTGCCGTCGGTGTCATGTTGGGCGGTGTATGATACACCATGACGCGATTTTAAAAAATATATCTCTGCATTTTCCCGCGTGTGTGGAATGTTTGTGGAAAATTAAAGATTTCAAATAAACCTATTTAAAGTGTATGCGCACATAACTAATAAAAAAAACGAAGAAATATCTCTCGGTAATTTCCTGAAACATATTTACTTCCGGCTAATATGTTGAATGAAATAAAAACGAAGAAATATATGTCGGCATCATTGTTGACGTTTTTGTGACGACTATCATCAAACGAAATAGTAATATATCATAACGGAAAAGCAAAAGCGAATTTTTAATATATATCGACACATTGCTGGCGGTGTCATGTTGGGCGGTGTATGATACACCATGACGCGATTTTAAAAAATATATCTCTGCATTTTCCCGCGTGTGTGGATTGTTCTCAATTATTGCTGACACCGAGTCTAAAAGTAAAACCATCGATAAAAATGAAATCATATGGTGAGTTAGATTGGAGATAAAGGCGTGAGAGAGACTCAATGGCCTTGAAGTTACAGGCCTTTGAGAATTCATTTCGTTCTATAAACGGCAACTTTCATCGGATTTTCTTCCCGTTTTTTTTCAACCGAGTCTAAAACTATGTTAGCGACTGTGAAAAATGAAATGATTTATCGAATTTGATTTGAAATAAAACTGGGGGAGAGCAAGACACCACGGGCCTACAAAACAGGACTCAAAGCTATGCGAGTTAATAAAATGGTGGATATTTGTTTATAGCCACTCCCAGAATGGGTGGAGCTATGGGTGGAGCTACTCTGCAAACGAGTAAGCCACACCCCGGACAGACACCCAACAGATAGACAGACAGACAGACAGACAGAATCATCTACGGCTATTATAATATAGATATATATATATATATATATTGTTACGGATACGGAGTACGGTGCTCCCCCTTAGCGGGGGGGGGGGGGGGGGGGGGGGGTTAATCCCCCTTTTATTTTCACTGGCCTTCTCCGCTCCTGAAGCCGTCCGGCTCCCTCCACGAGGCAGGTGGGCAACCTCGTTCGAGACCGCGGACAAGATGTTATTTGCCGAGCGGATTAGCAGCCCGCGGCTTGAACCATTAACAAAAACTAGACCCGATTCTAAACGTTGGCCAATTCGTGCCACAGGTATTCAATGGGGAAATCACAAAGACGATCGGACGAGCATGAAGAAGAAGACGAAGGTAGGAAATAACAGGATTTATTATTACTAATTATGTACAAAACCAAAGAAACCAAGGAGGAGGAAAGAAACGAAAATAATGTGCAATACTAGCTTATCTATTCAGGCTTACTTATACCCCAGGGACAACACGGACAAACAGACGACAGTCAGATTTACACGGGGATGATGACAGGAACGGCAGGAGGTGGATGGCTGGACGGATGAGGAGGTGGGACCACAGGGCTGGAAGGTTCAGCTGGACGCAGGAGAACGGCCGGGCCAGAAGCGAGCAGCTGCCGACTCTCCACACTCGTTCGTACGGCGGCGTTGCTTCGCGGCCGCGGGTCGAACTGCCGTTAAATCTCAACTCATTCTCAACTCAACCGTGGTGGACTCAGCTGCGGTGGATTCAGCTGCGGTGGATTCAGCTGCGGTGGACTCCTCACTCATCTGGACTCCAACTGGACTGAGGTCGGGGCTCCGCGTGACAGGTTATATAACCACGCCCTAGAATCTTCTTGAACCTCACCGAAGTTTCTTTCCTCCGCCCTCTCAGGCCAAACCTCTCATGCTTGGTTGGTTGATCGGGGGCTGGCTCACTCCTCCTTCTCATGACGAGGTGGAGACACGCCTTTCTTCTCCGAGCTGACCGTGTGCGTAATGGAGTTTGGGGTGAAGAAAACCGCCCAATGCACTGGCACTTCGAAGAGATGATTGGGGGAAACTTGAAAAGGGAACTATCTTATGTCATTTGGTGCAATGCAGAGTCAACTAGTGGGAAACAGAGCCTTAAACTAACATAGAATAAGAAATAACTATAGAGAGGTCTATGATGGCCTACGTGCTTGTACATGGACTAGCTAAGGGGACGACCTTTGACCTTTACACACAAAACGGAGGTATTTACAAGAATTAGTACTAGAGGGTCATATTTACAAACAAAGGATTCTCAAATCCGCAACTATATATATATATATATATATATATATATATATATATATATATATATATATAATATATATATATATATATATATATGTATACACAAAGAATTAAGTTAAGCACCCCTACACAACGAATTAAGGTAAGCACCCCCTAATATATATTCTTTGTGTATATGTATACATTGGCATATATTCTAAGGTATGTGAGATCAAATAATGATTGGTATGACATTAGCAATTATCCATTGATGAAATGCAGATGAGTGCACTCGTAGGGTTGAGTTGGGTTGAGTAGTGATCCGATCACGTGGGTCCTACACACGTTATTGACGCAAAGATCGCTAGAGGTCGTCTCAGAACAATGACTGTACGTTAGAAAACATAAACGTCATCCACACTGTCCGTGATGGACCTATAGCTCCATACTTAAATTGAGGTGAAAATATGCCTAAAATTCCCAAAAAATTTCACCTTAAATTATTCAGAATAAAATATTGAAAACGGCATGATTGTTATGTTTTTATGTGACCATAATATCACTTCTCCAGAAAATATAGCAATATCATGGGTATATTACACTGTTTTGACGACAACAAACTTGTAATGTGCGAGGTTGTAAAAAAACGGGGGGGGTGCTTAACTTAATTCTTTGTGTATATATATATATATATATATATATATATATATACACAGACTTGGCATTTAATATGGCATATTTTTTTTTTCTTGACTTGGGTTTACTTTCTTAACTCAGTATATCAATCTGGTGAGTTTCTTTCACACTTTGGTGATTTATTTGTTCAAAGAACCATGTCACTGATTGTCTGTCGCAGCAAGAAGTCAACAACAGGATTATATCACAGGTGGCGTGGCAAAATGTACGGACAGGTGCATTTGATGATTGGCTTCACAGTCGGGTATACAAGGGTTGTTGCGTTCTGTATTAGTGGAAAACAACTGCTGCACGTCTCCAAAAGTAATTGCCGCTTCCTCTGGAGATGGTCCGTCAACTCGACAATGCTATTTGTCATGGAGTGGTGGCTTTACGAAATTACGGCATGAAACAGCGTGCTATTGCTCGGCAGTATGGCATCACTCAAGGTCAGGTGTCAAAGATCCTGAAACGAAATGCTCAGAAGGGTGTCCCTACTCCAATACCGAGGCCAGGACGTCTCCGCAGAACCACAAGGAGGGATGATCGCCAGCTGCACCGGTTAGTCCGCAATGGCCGTACCAAGTCAGCTAATCGGCTTAGGGCTGAGTGGCAGCAACTGACAAATGTGCCTGTATCCAGAAGGCTAGTCAACCAACGACTGGTTCAAGCAGGCTATCGTACCAGGCGTCCCCTGAGAAAGCCACGCCTGACCAGAAAACACTGTATATAATTATACAGACTTGGCATTTAATATGGAATTTTTTTTTGTGGGGGTGAACTTACTTTTCAAGATGTCTTAGAACCAAAAGTTCATTGGAATTATGTTGAAATTATTCTAGATTTTGTTAATGTGACCTTTAAAAGGAACAAAATCCACATTTGACATTTCGAAACAAATAAATTGATCCTTGAAAGTGATGTAAACTGATATCGAACTCAATTCATGGACAGTACTGTGATAAACTTCTGTACGTTTTCCAGAAGTATCTCTGTATTTTGCACATTAGCCAAAATTTTTTTAACAAAAACAAAACTTAAATTACGACTGGGATTACGGACAGTAAAATTACAGTTCAGTACTTCGTGTAACCCCCACAAGCATTCAGGAGAGCACGTACACGTTGACGTCGTTGAGGCATGCTGTTCACGAGATTTGCCAAGGTTTGGACAGGAATCGCTTGCCATGCAGTGACAATAGCCTGCTCAATTCACGCACAGAGGTCGGCTGCTGGTCCAAGTGGTCGATTTGACGCGTTAATTCTGCCCACAAGTTCTCTATCGGATTCATATCCGGGGACATGGCAGGCCACTCCATATGCTCTACACCACGGTCAGCAAGAAAGTGTTGGATCATGCGAGCACGATGAAGCCGTGCATTGTCATCTTTGAAGACAAAGTTTCCTCGAAAGGCTGCACGAGCAAATGGAAGCAATGTTTCTTCCAGAATGACCCTGTACTTGAACTGGTTCAGGTTTCCATTCAGAACAACCAGGTCAGTTTTGCCCCCTGCATGAAAAGCAGCCCAAACGGTCACCCCACCACCTCCAGCTTGGACTCTTGGCACTATACAATCTTTGTTGTAGGCTTCAGGCACTTGTCTGCGCACTCGGACGCGGCCATCTTGACGATAGACCAGAAATCTAGACTCGTCACTGAAGATCATGTGATTCCAGTGTCCTGGCTGCCATTGACGGTGCTCTCTGCCCCACTGCAATTGGCGCTGGCAGTGTTGTCTGGTCAGGCGTGACTTTCTCAGGGGACGCCTGGCACGATAGCCTGCTTGAACCAGTCATTGGTTGACTAGCCTTCTGGATACAGGCACATTTGTCAGTTGCTGCCACTCAGCCCTAAGCCGATTAGCTGACTTGGTACGGCCATTGCGGACTAACCGGTGCAGCTGGCGATCATCCCTCCTTGTGTTTCTACAGGGACGTCCTGGCCTCGGTATTGGAGTAGGGACACCCCTCTGAGCATTTCGTTTCAGGATCTTTGACACCTGACCTTGAGTGATGCCATACTGCCGAGCAATAGCACGCTGTTTCATGCCGTAATTTCGTAAAGCCACCACTCCATGACAAACAGCATTGTCGAGTTGACGGACCATCTCCAGAAGAAGCGCAAATAACTTTTGGAGACGTGCAGCAGTTGTTTTCCACTAATACAGAACGCAACAACCCTTGTATACCCGACTGTGAAGCCAATCATCAAATGCACCTGTCCGTACATTTTGCCACGCCACCTGTGATATAATCCTGTTGTTGACTTCTTGCTGCGACAGACAATCAGTGACATGGTTTTTTTTAACAAATAAATCACCAAAGTGTAAAAGAAACTCACCAGATTGATATACTGAGTTAAGAAAGTAAACCCAAGTCAAGAAAAAATATATATTCCATATTAAATGCCAAGTCTGTGTATATATATATATATATATATATATATATATATATATATATATATATATATATATATATATATATATATATATATATATATATATACATGTATATATGTATATATACATGTATATATGTATATATATATATATGTATATATATATATATATATATATATGTATATATGTATATATATATATATATATGTATATATGTATATATATATATATATATGTATATATATATATATGTATATATGTATATATATATATATATATGTATATATATATATATATATATGTATATATGTATATATATATATATATATATGTATATATATATATATATATATATATATATATATATATATATATATATATATATATATTGTTGTGGATATGAGGATTGTGTTTTTTCTATTGTGTTTTTTTTTATTGCTTTATTCTGGACCCTCCTGCCTCCAGTCTGTGTATAAAGGTCAAAGGTCGTTCCGTAGTTATTTCATAAACAATCACGTTAGCCAATCATAGATTTCCTCCTTGTTGGTAGTTATTTCCTTATTCTGTGTATTAGGCGAAGGATTTGTCTTCCATTAATTGACACTCCATTGCACCGAATTCAAATAAATAGATCCCCATTCATTCCCATTCCCAAAGCCTTTCCTGCCAACCGCATTTGCTGCAGCTGTGGGTTGTTGTTTTCACCGCGACTCCATTAGCAACGAGGTAGGCTGGGAGAGGAAGGGGGAGGAGCTGCCGAATCCTGGGCGTGCCCGCCCATCGTCATCAAGGGTGGAGCCAGAGGGCCCGTGCCGACCAATCAGGGCCGAGGCGAGCTCACCGATGGGCGTGTCCTGGCGGCCGGCGGCTTGATCGCCCGCGGCGTTATAAAAAGCGCGCGCGGAAGCCGTTGACAGAAGCGCGGGGGAAGCCTTTGACAAAAGTGCGTGAGGAGTGATGAGAAGGAGGCCAAGTGAGAAGTGCAAAGAAAGGGTTCTGCAGAGAGCCGCTTCAACCAGCCGCGTGAAGCCCTGACGGGGCAGCAAGTGACCCTGCCGGTGTGCGGTGAAAGCCGAATACAAGGAGCTGCCGGCTCCTCGCTTCCCGCCCGGAGTGGACCTGCTCGCTGTGCCCTGTGATTCCACCTGCTCATCCCTCCAAACGATTCCTGGCCTTCCATCCTTTTGTGTACGTGAGTTTGTTTTGTTTGTTCTGTCCAGGGTATAAGTTAAGCCTGTGTAGATAAGCTAGCATTTCACTGTGTCTCCTTGATTTCTTCTGTAAATTATTTTATTATCCTTCCTTCTCCTTGGTTACTTTTGGTTGTAAATAGCAAATAAATTATATTCGTATTCCCTACTTCTGTCTTCCTCTTCTTCACATCCGTGTCGCCTTTGTCTTTTCCCCATTGAATATCTGTGGCACGATTTGGCCCACGTTTAAGGAATCGGGTCTTAGTCATTGTAAAAACGGTTCGGGCCGCGGCGCCATCCGCTCGGCAAATTAACATCTTGTCCGCGGTCTGTAACAATATATATATATATATATATATATATATATATATATATATATATATATATATGTAATATGTATGTAATATGCGTGTGTGTGTAATATATTTTTGCAGGCAATGATACAAAGTGGACGGGGCGTCCTGTGTACGTGTCCGCCAGCTTGGCCTTCTTGTACGTTTTGCTGGGAAGCTGCAGACTTTTGCTCACCAAGGTGTCTGCGAGTCCAGGTCTTCTTCTCCTTCTTTTTGTACAGCACATGGCTGCAAGTAGCCTCATTTGCTGGGAGTGCGCCTGTGCCACTTGACAGAGTGAGCAGGAATTTCTAATTTGTTCAGGGTGCCAGTAATATTTTGCCGACTCTTCGCAAAGGATATCATGGGATCTTTTAATGTCTACCAACTAATGCGAGTGAAGGTAATACAAGGAAACGATTAATTACAAAGCAAGGGATCTATGTATTTGAGTTGTGCACGTTGACGTAACATCAATGCTTGGATGTTGGTGCTGTAACGATAAGGAATAACGAGGGAGTTCATGGATGCAGTCAAACCTGCCTTAGGGACCACCTTTACAGAACAACCATCAACCACCCGATTGCTTCCCCTCATAAGCTCAAACCTGTACACAACGGTCATCGATTCCATTGTAAATTGGTAAATTCAGTCATCTTTCTTTCCAAGCATAAAACAGCTTGCACACAAAACACACTGACAGATCTCTTTCAGATCTCTGTGATTGATACCAGAGTCCAGACTGGGTGGTGTAATGGTTAGAGCGTCCTCTCCGCGTCTGTGTTCGATACGAGACTGGGTGGTGTAATGGCTAGAGCGTCCTCTCAGCGTCTGTGATCGATACCAGACTGGGTGATGTAATGGCTAGAGCGTCCTCTCCGCGGCTGTGATCGATACCAGACTGGGTGGTGTAATGGTTAGAGCGTCCTCTCCGCGTCTGTGATCGATACCAGACTGGGTGGTGTAATGGCTAGAGCGTCGTCTCCGCGTCTGTGATCGATACGAGACTGGGTGGTGTAATGGCTAGAGCGTCGTCTCCGCGTCTGTGATCGATACCAGACTGGGTGGTGTAATGGTTAGAGCGTCCTCTCCGCATCTGTGATCGATACCAGACTGGGTGGTGTAATGGCTAGAGCGTCCTCTCCGCGTCTGTGATCGATACCAGACTGGGTGGTGTAATGGTTAGAGCGTCCTCTCCGCGTCTGTGATCGATACCAGACTGGGTGGTGTAATGGCTAGAGCGTCCTCTCCGCGGCTGTGATCGATACCAGACTGGGTGGTGTAATGGTTAGAGCATCCTCTCCACGTCTGTGATCGATACCAGACTGGGTGGTGTAATGGTTAAAGCGTCCTCTCCGCGTCTGTGATCGATACCAGACTGGATGGTGTAATGGCTAGAGCGTCCTCTCCGCGTCTGTGATCGATACCAGACTGGGTGGTGTAATGGCTAGAGCGTCCTCTCCGCGTCTGTGATCGATACCAGACTGGGTGGTGTAATGGCTAGAATGTCCTCTCCGCATTTGGGAGGTTTTTGGTTTGAACTGCGACTAATTCATACCAAATACGGTATGTGCTGCTGCCTTGCTTGCTGCTCAGCATTACAAAGGATACACCACAAACAAACAATGCCAGGAGACAATGGCAAACCACCCAGTATAACTGGTGAGAAAAGCACCGCCATTGTTGTGACGTCACCAGTACCCCGAGCGTCACTTCCCCAAAACTCAGTGGCTGTTTTTCTCGTTTAATATTTCAGTGTTGTGTATAGTTTGTATGTCCATGTGTGTACGATGTGTGAGTGGCAGCTCCATTACAAGCCGTTTATCATATTTTTTAAAAATTGTGTTTGGGTGTACGGAACTACCGAGTTCCATGTTTCAATGCATTTGCGTTTTCTCGTTCATCAATTATGTACGATTGTCGTGGAATAACTCAATCGAGCCATACCAGTTTACAGATTGGTTGCTTCATTTATTAATACATACCTACGGAGAGAGATGCTAAAACCACACAGGGTCAGCATTATCCTCTAGTGGAATGCCTCACATTAATCCCTTATATACAGATGAACAGAGATGTGGTAATTTATGGGATAATCATACTTCATGCTTATTCATGCTGACGTTTAAGGATTCTACGAGTAAACAGATGTTTGATCAGATATTGGCACAAAACAGACTCTGCCATCTGTTATCTCTCACGGTTGACATTGCAAAATTTTGAAACACAGAGATGAAAAACCAAGTGCTCATCACTTTGTATTAGCCCAAAATGCCTTGCAGCTATCACATGGTTTTCTAGAGCTCTGTTTTACCTGATATAGTCATTAATTCTCTTTTTCAATAATTGAACATAGTAAAATAATTATTTTACTTCCACACGCTCACCACTACCCTGTGCTCTGATCTGCATTGCAATTTCAATCTTCAAATTTGGCCTGGTTTCCAGTGATAAACTCTGAAAGTCGTCCTCTGATTAACACTGGGCTATGGCTTCTTTCTTGAATCCTGGGAAGTTCTCGTGTAATCAGCTGTCGTTGGAGATAAACATAGGGGCAGTAGCCCTGGCGCTCACCTGGTAGAATAAACAGTATACTGCACAGACTAAGGGTGTTTTAAACCAATTTCAATGGTTGCTAGAAGACAGGGCAGCAGGTAGAATCATTCTAACATAAACATAAGGCTTTAAACAAACAAAGCAAAAAATAACTGTTTTGGGGGGCAACCCCCCCCCCCCCCCTTCCATAGACTCTCAAAGGGGCAGCTTTCTTTAATGCCGTGAACAAACGTTGGTACATCACGGGTGGTGAAGGTTGTGGTGAAGTTTCATCAAAATTGTGTGTGTAGTTTCTGAGAAAAAAAGCAAATACCTATTTTGGGAGGTCAAACCTGGACCATCTTTGACCCCTCCCCCCTCCCCTCTCCGTAGATCCCCCATGACTTTGATTTACTTAGTGCCGTGAACAAACTTCGGTACATCATGGATGATGAAAGTTGTGGTCAAGTTTCATCGAAATAGTTTGTGTAGTTTCAGAGGATTTAAGCAAATTCCTATTTTGGGGGGTCAACCCTGGATCCACTTTGACCCTGGTAAACCCCCTTAGACCCCGATTTTTTTTAATGCCATGAACAAACTTTAGTCACAACACAACAAATATCATATGTACCAAATTTGGTCGCAATCCCATCAGCGGTTTCGAAGAAGAAGTTTCACGTGTTTACGGACTGACGGATGACCGGACTGATGGACGGACAACGCGCCATCGCATAAGCTCCCCTGAACTTCGTTCCAGATGAGCTAAAAAATGGAGGTTGTCAAGATGCACGACCGGCATAAGATGAGCTGTAAAGTGAACGCCGAGATGCTCGCCTACTTCAATAAAGTATAACGTTTCCTGACTGCCAAAATGACACAGAGTGAGATATGAATTAATCGATAAAAGATTAATTAAAAGAGTAAATAAAGGTCACCAAGGTAGGTTTGCTTTCTGTATACATTTGGGTACTTGTGCTTGAATACCGTCACTGTACTGCAGATAAATTGCGTCTAAAATGGCAGATAGATTTACAGGACAATAAATATTGCTGCTGCGTCCGGGAGGCCACAACGAGTTACAAGCGGTGACACGGCCCGGCGTCAACAGTTACCACAGGCCAAACGCGGCTCAAGGGAGAAAGTGGGTGCCGGCTGCTGAGAGGGGCATGCCTGGAGCTGCAGTGGCAAAGGCCTCATTCGGGGAGAAACCCCATTGCTGCTCCCGTGCAGCTCTGCGCCATTGCTCTGCACGCCTCTGATATCCCGCTGTTCACGTCATCCCTATTTATAGCTGCTGCCCGTGATGTCACTAACCCCTTCCTGCTCAGCCACTATTAGTTCGTACTCAGTTCGTGGGTGGGGAATCCAACCATTCCGACCTGTCACCCGACTCTATTGGCGTCTTTTGCATCATGGTGGAGCTCCTGCCTAAACTTGATGCCTGATGGCCTGTCGGACGCTTCAAAATAACATTGAAGACAGATTATGAAGGTAAGAACCTTAAAAAGCATATGAAGAGAAAGTGGTTTTAGACAGACACTTGTGTGGATGGTTGATAACAGCTTTCTCCACATAAAACGACACATATTCTACATCACAATGAAATTTCCTCGCACTTGCACTAAAACATGCAATGTGAAATAACTTCCGCTATAATATGCAAATTTTCCCCTTAGAAGGCATTCCCACAACAGTATCTAGACTTTCCTAAATTGTATCCATGCCCTCTCTGCTATCTGCCTTACCTCCAAGCTTTGTGTCATCTGCAAATTTAGAAAGCATACTCTAACCCACTCTTCAAATCATTGATGTACATCAATCATCTACCATATAAAACACAATGTCAGTTTGTGTGTTTGTACAGATGTCTGTCCCCCTTCATAAGGGTAGGTTTTAAAGGCCAATCCTTTAACACGAATATGTGTTCACTATAGTCTATTTTTGCGGATAAAACCAGCCCGAAAAACATTTTCCATACAAGAGTAATTATGTATTTTCTCTTGGAAACGTAGACGGTGGCTTGCAAACCGAGCCTCAAGGTCGGTGTACAGAAACGTTTTTTAAAATAACAATAAATACAAGGCACAGGGAGGTGATATTTTATGCACAGGATGTGCAACGCGCGCAGAGTAAAACGAGTGTTCCTTTTCATGCATACGATGTCTAATAAATAAAGAAGATATAAGCACACCTGACACTAGGCCGAGGCTTCAGACTTTGGCATGCTCACGAGGCTGCACCGTCGAATAAACTGTTCCAACCTGTCATTTTTTACGGACGTTTTACTAGTAAATAATAATGGTCCAAGTACTGATCCCTGAGGTACTCTTTTGCTTACACCCTCCTGACTGCATTTCTGACCTAATTATACATTTCAGGCCTGCATGACACGTTACTATCTAAGGATGAATCGCCCGGTAGTTTAAGATTGAAGAATAATTTAGTGATCAAGGATTATTGTGATAAGATCCCCAATTGTAGAACTCAAAAACAGTCTCATAGATTTCAGGTCTTAAATGTCCTAACATTTTCCTTTTTATCGTTTGCTTTTTCTTAATTGTTGCTTTTATTACCCTTTCCTTCTTTAATAAATCTTATGAGATTTCATTCTAAATTAAAAGTCGTAGATAGACAAAATAAAAATGGATTGATTTATTAATTGATCAAGATCAGTTCGACATTAAAGATATTTTTCATCACAAGAAATGAGAATGATTTTGTCTACCTGCAGCTTTGCCTACTCATGCCATTGCTTGTCTGAACGTCTCTTGTCCTGTCACTCCCCCTTATTTTTTTGGTACTTCTCATACTCTGTCATCCAGTTCTTTTATGAGCTTGACTTAAGCATACAAGTCAAAAGGTAGACATTCATGCAAATGTCAGGAGAACATTTAACGGAGAGTCATTCACTGGAAATTTGACTTAGGCTCTGAGTACTTGTGTTTCCTCCATGAGCCTGGATACTGTTGTTCTGTGTTACTATGATCTTGTACATCTTATTCCAGATGGAACATACTTGTACCTTCCAGCAACAGTTGTTGTGGCTTCGGAGGCATTGAAGTTGTTCGTCTGCTCCTTCATCTGCCTCGTTATTTTCATAAGAGGTGTGTATGTGCATGTGCATGTCCTTATCTTTATATTTTTGTTCATCTGCTTATCTTTATCCGTGTTGTGTCTTTATTTGCCCTTAACTTTGTTTCTACACAGACGGCTGTCAATGGGACGATGTTTACTGGCATTCCTTTCGTGATTTCCTCCGATTTATGCGCTGGGCACTTCCCGGTCTACTCTATTGTGTCGACAACCTCCTCTCCTTTTACACTCTCTACTACCTCTCCCCAGTAAGAGATACAATTTAGTTCCTTCAAATATTTAGCTCACCTCCTCCAGCTACTCATTAGTTTTCTTTGCTCCCACACCTCTGCCCACTTTTGCTCGGGCTCCTCCATGTCCTTTTGCTTGGACTCCTCACTTCTTTGCTCTGACTCCTCCACGCCCCTTTGCTCAGGCTCCTCTGCACCCCTTTGCTTGGGCTCCTCCGCACTCCTTTGCTTGGGCGCCACCACGTCCTTTTGCTCAGGCTCCTCTGCACCCCTTTGCTTGAACTCCTCCACGCTAATTTGTTTGGGCACATCCATGCCCTTTTGCTCAGGCTCCTCTGCACCCCTTTGCTTGGACTCCTCCATGCTAATTTGTTTGGGCACATCCATGCCCCTTTGCTCAGGCTCCTCTGCACCCCTTTGCTTGGACTCCTCCACGCTAATTTGTTTGGGCACATCCATGCCCCTTTGCTCAGGCATCTCTGTGCCCCTTTGCTTGGGCTCCTCCGCACTCCTTTGCTTTGGCGCCACCGCGCCCTTTTGCTCAGGCTCCTCTGCACCCCTTTGCTTGGGCTCCTCCGCACTCCTTTGCTTGGACTCCTCCACGCTAATTTGTTTGGGCACATCCATGCCCCTTTGCTCAGGCATCTCTGCACCCCTTTGCTTGGGCTCCTCCGCACTCCTTTGCTTTGGCGCCACCGCGCCATTTTGCTCAGGCTCCTCTGCACCCCTTTGCTTGGGCTCCTACACGCTAATTTGTTTGGGCACATCCATGCACCTTTGCTCAGGCTCCTCTGCACCCCTTTGCTTGGACTCCTCCACGCTAATTTGTTTGGGCACATCCATGCACCTTTGCTCAGGCTCCTCTGCACCCCTTTGCTCAGGCTCCTCTGCACCCCTTTGCTTGGGCTCCTACACGCTAATTTGTTTGGGCACATCCATGCCCCTTTGCTCAGGCTCCTCTGCACCCCTTTGCTTGGACTCCTCCACGCTAATTTGTTTGGGCACATCCATGCCCCTTTGCTCAGGCTCCTCTGCACCACTTTGCTTGGACTCCTCCACGCTAATTTGTTTGGGCACATCCATGCCCCTTTGCTCAGGCATCTCTGTGCCCCTTTGCTTGGGCTCCTCCGCACTCCTTTGCTTTGGCGCCACCGCGCCCTTTTGCTCAGGCTCCTCTGCACCCCTTTGCTTGGGCTCCTACACGCTAATTTGTTTGGGCACATCCATGCACCTTTGCTCAGGCATCTCTGTGCCCCTTAAGTTGGACATGTCTCTGTAAGGTCACAAATCCTAAACTCCTGTTCTCATTACTTGTGTCCACAGGCTGTGGTCGTTCTGCTCTCAAACTTTGGCATTATAACAACAGCCATCTTATTTCGATTCATACTTGGGTATGTGGATGAAGCATGGGGATGGGGATGAGGGGAGTTAGCTTTGAGTCAGTGCAGGACAATGGCAGCTGAGCTTTGTGCTGCTTTGGTTTTTGTATTTCCCCCTTAAAATACTTTTCCCATGAATTTTTTTTTTTCAAGAAGTGATATGTTTTCTCTGTACAGACGACACCTCTCTGCTGTGCGGTGGGCCTCTCTCCTCGTTCTCTTCCTTTCTATTGTCGGGCTCACTGATTCGGCTGGTGGCTCAAACCACAAAGCAACTCACGTGACCTTGCAAGTGACCACAACTGTGACCAATGGAAACTGCTCTCAAACCAAGTCTTCACCAAACCATCAAAGCAATAACAACTCTTCACTGGCCGTTAGCCCTGATGACCATACCTGGAATCCCGGATATCTGCTCATAGCAGCCCAGTGCCTGAGTGCCTCATTTGCCAACGTGTACAATGAAAAAATCTTAAAAATGGATGGTGGGGTCGATGACAGTATCTTTGGACAGAACACACGCCTCTACCTTTTTGGTGTTTTGTTCTCCTCGCTATCACTGGTACTTCATCCAGCATCCCGACAAAGACTGGTGAGCTGTGGCCCATTGCTGGGCCACAGCATGTCCTCCATTGGTCTCATCGGTGTGACGGCTGCTTTGGGTCTCACTGTTGCATTTACACTCAAGTTTCGGGACAACATGTTCCACGTTCTAGTCTCAGAGGTCACTGCTGTGCTCGTGACTTTAACATCGATGCTCGTGCTGGGATTCAGGCCAGGGCTACACTTTATGTTACATGCGCCATCTGCACTTCTGGCCGTATTCGTGTACGCCATGGAGAACCAGGGATTTGTCCAAGAACTCCCGATTCACAGGACTTGGGCGGTGGGTTTAAAGCTATTTTCTGTTTTTTAACCTTGGTATGTATCTTTAATGTTCCTACAACATTGGCGGACTCATAATTGCCGTTTAATGCAGGTTGTAAGAAAGACATGCATAATGACCCCCACACTTTAAGGAAATTGTGGGAATATGATTGGGAGCGTAGCTTTTGGCATGCGAGCGAGCGAAGTTCTTTGCAGGCAGACATCTGTGTTAACGTGTCTGCAATGTGCTGGAAGACTTTTCTATCTGACAATTTCACATTGATGTTCTTGGCGCACTCACTACCAATCTTGCAAGTATACTTTGCACTGTTTCTGGCATGCTTTGAAGCGATACCCTTAACTTCGTTCCTGGCATGCTTCAAATCACAAGCATGCTTTGAAGTGATGCTTGTTAGCTCACCTGGAAGGAACTTTGGGAGAGCTTATGCGATGGCGCGTTTTCCGTCTGTCAGTCCGTCCGTCCGTCAGTCCACCCGTCCGTAAACACTTGAAACTTCTTCTCCGAAACCGCTGATGGGATTGCGACCAAATTTGGCACAAATTATATTTGTTGTGTTGTGACTAAAGTTTGTTCACGGCATTAAAAAAAATGTGGGTCTAAGGGGGTTTCCCGGGGTCAAAGTGGGTCCAGGTTTGACCCCCCAAAATAGGTATTTGCTTTTTCCTCTGAAACTACACACACTATTTCGATGAAACTTGACTACAACCTTCATCACCTGTGATGTACCAAAGTTTATTCACGGCACTAAGGAAATCAAAGTCCAGGGGGTTCTACGGGGGGTCAAAGTGGGTCCAGGTTTGACCCCCAAAATAGGTATTTGCTTTCGTTTCTGAAACTACACACACAATTTTGATGAAACTTTACCACAACCTTCACCACCCGTGATGTACCAAAGTTTATTCACGGCATTTAAAAAATCTGCCCCTTTTGGGGTCTATGGGGGTTGCCCCCCAAAATAGGTATTTGCTTTCTTCTCAGAAACTACACACGCAATTTCGATGAAACTTGACCACAACCTTAATCACCCATGATGTACCAATGTTTGTGCAAGGCATTAGAAAAATTGGGGTCTTAGGAGGTATATGGGGTTGAGGGAGGGGCGGGGGTTGCCCCCCAAAATATGTCTTTTTTTTGTTTGTTTGTGTAAAGTCTTAGGATTATGTTAGTATGATTCTACATGCTGCCCTGTCTTCTAATTGGTTTAAAATACCCTTAGTCGGTGCAGTATACTGTTTATTCTACCAGGTGAGCGCCACGGGTATTGCCCCGATGTTGATTTATAGAAAGAAATTGACACACACCAACTTCTCTACATACAGTGCCTTCAGAAAATATTCATACCCCTTGGCTTTTTCACATTTTGTTGTTACAGCCTGAATTAAAAATGGATTAAATTTACGTTTTTTATCACTGATATTCTCATATACTTAGGTAGTTAAGACCGAAAAATAGGGCGTATCGTTCATTTTTTCAGGAAAGCACCAAATTTGGCACAGATGTAGTATGGACCTATACAATTGTTTTCCTGAGGGACGCCCAAAAATTCAGAACCCCTGGTGGCCGCCATATTGAATTTCAACATGACCGCCCTCCGCCCTCCGTGACCTATTTCCCTCAATAACTTCTATACTATGAGCGATAACACCACAGTTCCAGTGTCTTACCCCATGTTGTCATGGTCTCTGAATCCAATTGGATCAATTGCATAAAGATTGGCATCCATCATCTTTAATTTCAAGATGGCCGCCATGGTGTTTCCATTTTCCTTGAATCTCTCATAGTATTTTCGGTAAAATTTCAATTCCAAGTGATACACATTGTTTTATTGGTCTCTGGTAACAATGGAATGGTATTAATTAATCAAAGTTACACACAGTTACAGTTTTAACTTAAAATATTGTGGGCACTTGAAAGGTGGAGGCTCTCGCACAGATGCGTAGTACTACAAGCACTGTGCATCGCAGTCACACAGTGATGTGCAGGGCAGATTTGCCCTGGAGCATTTACAGGCCGACTTACAATGGCAGCTTGAAAGCTCTGAACATGCCTCCTGTATCAGTGGTATTGTGGTCTAAATTGGTGTCCAAGAAGTCCCTGTTTTCATCCAGCCCCAATCAGCTGGTGATGGAAGTTCTGGGTAGGGCACAAGTGCCTGACTCCATACGTGTCCAGCCTGAAAACATGCACGTTTTAGGTGTTGTTCGAAGGCGTCTGCTGTTGGGGGAATGTGATCAATTGTTCTTGCCTTCTTCGTGAACAAGTGTCGGCGCATGTCATTCACTGTCTTTATCTCGGTAGTCCAGTCATAGAGGATGGCAACATATCTTTCTATGCTCTGTAGTTCCATAGTAATAGCGTCCACAGATGGCCTATAAGCGAGAGCATGAAAGGTCTGCGTGATGCTGGGGTATGCCTCCCAAGCCTTCCAGGCTGTCTTTTTCCCAATTTGGGCAAAAAATGACACTGTGTCGCAGCCAGTGAAGGCATGAAATAATGGCAAAGACTCGGACTTCCTGCGGCCAAGGCCGGTGGCAATTTTATGGATGGCAAGGTAGCGGAAGCTTTTACCAGTGCCAATGGCAATCCAGAGTTCCTCCACACCGTATGACTTGTAGGTAAAGTAGTGTGCTATTGCCAAGACCACAATACAAGACCAAGACCACTCATAGTACAGAAGTTATTGAGGGAAATAGGTCACAGAGGGCGGTCATGTTGAAATTCAATATGGCGGCCACCAGGGGTTCTGAATTTTTGGGCGCCCCTCAGGAAAACAATTGTATAGTTCCATACTACATCTGTGCCAAATTTGGTGCTTTCCTGAAAAAATGAACGATGCTTCCTCTTAACTGCTCTGCTAATAATCTATACTATAAAAGAGCCGTTTCTGTGTCTGTTTGTGTGTGTGTGTCGTAAATATTCTAATTTTTTTTGGCTTTTTAAAAATCGCTCTCTAGTGCCTGAGTCTTTGTAGCTGCATGAAAGGTAATATTAATTGTACGTAATATTATTCATACCCCATGGCTTATGATTATGTTATTCGGGCAAATAAATACAGGCAAATCCTTGAGGAAATTGTATTGGTAATATTAATTAATTTACGTGAAAGGTAAATTATCCCCCATTAGTGTGTGTGGGTGAATGGTTCGGTGGATGTGTTATCGTTGAGAGAGAGAGGAAGACAAATGATGAATTGCGAAAGATGATGGGAATAGAGCCTGTGATTGATGCTGTGAAGAGGAACAGTTTGAGATGGTTTGGTCATGTGTTGAGGAAGGATGAAAGTGACTGGTTGAGAAGAGTGATGGAAATGAATGTAGAAGGAAGTAGAGGACGAGGAAGACCGAGAAAGACTTGGCTAAAGATAGTGGAAGAAATGCGGGCAAGGGGGTTAACAAGGGGAGATGCAGAAAATAGGGCAAAATGGAGAAGATTGTCATGGGGACCGCAAGGCTAACCCCCGCTCTAGCAGGGAAAATGGCCTTAAAATGCCTGGTGTGTGTGTGTGTGTGTGTGTGTGTGTGTGTGTGTGTGTGTGTGTGTGTGTGTGTGTGTGTGTGTGTGTGTGTGTGTGTGTGTGTGTGTGTGTGTGTGTGTGTGTGTGTGTGTGTGTGTGTGTGTGTGTGTGTAATATTATATTAAATATAAATTTTCTTTAGTGGGTGTAGGGAGGTATTTTAGGCCCCCACGAAAAAACCCAAATAAAACCTAATTGATTTATTCAAAATTCCAACAGTGTTAGAACATCACCGAGCAACGCCGGGTACTCCTGCTCGTACCCATAACGGCAAAGTGTAAAAATTTCTAAAAAAGTAAATCCAATCAATTAAAAATGAAAAGCTGAAATGTCTTGGGTCAATAAATATTCAATCCCTTTGCTATGACACTTCAAATTGAGCTCAGGTGTATCCAATTACCTTTGATCATCCTTGAGATGTCTCTACAACTTGATTGGAGTCCACCTGTGGCAAATTCCATTGATTGGACATGATTTATAAAGAAATACACCTTTTTATATGAGGTCCCACAGTTAACAGTGCATGTCAGAGCAGAAACTCTGCTATGAAGTCCAAGGAACTGTCTGTTTAACTAGAACTGTGAGGAGCCACAGATCTGGGGAAGGGTATAAACAATTTATAGTGTTGAAACATGCCAAGACTTCATCATGACCCCCCAAATATGACAAAAATGACAAATGTAGCTCCAAGAATTTCATGCCAAGAGAACAGTGAACTTCATCAATAGAAAATGGAAAGAATATGGAACTACCCAGATTCTTTTGAGAGCTGTCCGTCTGACCAAACTGAGCACCCGGGCAAGAAGGACCTTGGTCAGAGAGATGGCCAAGAACCCAATGAACACTGACATTTTAACTTTGAGAATGACAGAGTTCCTTGGCTGAGATGGGAGAACCTGCCGGAAGGACAACAGTCTCTGCAGCCCTTCACAGATCTCGGCTTTAAGGGAGAGTGGCCAGATGGAAGCCATCTCCTGAGAAAAAGGCACATGACAGCATGCCTGGAGTTGCAAAAAGGCACGTGAAAGACTGAGAGCATGAGGCAAAATATTATGTGGTCTGATGAGACGAAAATTGAACTACTTGGCCTGATTGCAAAGTGCTATGTCTGGCAAAAACTGAGCACAGCTCATCACCCATATAACACCATCCCACCTGTGAAGCATGGTGGTGACAACATCATGCTATGGGGATGCTTTTCAGTGGCAGGGACTGTGAGACATGTAAGGCTAGAGGGAATAATGAATGGAGCCAAATACAGGCAAATCCTTGAGAAGCATCTGCTTCAGAGTGAAAAAGACCTTAGACTGCCATGAAGATTTACATTCCAACAGGACAATGATCCCAAGCATACAGCCAAAGCAACACTGGAATGGCTTCAGAGCAAGAACGTGAAAGTCCTTGAGTGGCCCAGCCAAAGCCCAGACTTGAATCCCATTGAGAATCTGTGCAAAGACTTGAAGATTACTGTTCACCGACATTCCCCATCTAATTCAACTTGACAGAGCCTGAGCAAATCTGAAGGAAGAATGGGAGAAACTCACCAAATCCAGATGTGCAAAGCTGATAAAGTGCACATCGGATTTTTATGTGAAAAAATAAAAAATATTTTTTCACATAAAACCGCTTTTTTGTGCGCCAAATTTTTTTTTGCTATTTTCAGAGAAAAAAAAAATTTCGCCCTTTTTCGGGAAAAATAAAATAAAATGCCCTTTTTGGTCGAAAATGTCTGGCAATGCTAAAAAAAATTAGGGAATTTTGGAAAAAGGGAAATATTAGGGAAAAATAGGGAAAAATTAGGGAAATTAAATTTTTTTTAACTGCGATCGATCTCAAAAACAAAATGTTGCGTCCACTTGCGTGTGTTGCGTCCCCAGCGTGTACAGCAGTGAGGCGGTGTACTACAGTGAGAGAGTGTACACAAAGTGTGAACAAGTCTCCTATCAAGATGAGTGCTGCTCTTCGTGACAAGTGGCTGAAGGAATTCAACGCTGGCGGCGATGGGGCCACCTTCAAGTACGTGTCGAGTGACACGGCTTTCTGTCGAGCTTGTGAAAAGACTTTCCGGGCGAAGCAGAAGTCTGAGCTGGCCCAACATGTCCGAGGAGACCGCCACAAGAACAACTTGGCCTTGAAGAAGAAGAGGACGGTCACGCAAGCCACCATGGAGGACTTTGGTGGCGGAAAGAGGCAAAAGTGCGACGTCGTGGCTCGGGAGCTGTGCCAGGCCATGCTGGCCGCTGGCATCCCATGGTCGAAATTGGAAAACCCTGCCCTCCGGTCGTTCCTGGAGAAGCACATCACTCTCCAGATCCCCGATGAAAGCTGGATTCGAAAGCACTACCTCGACAAGTGCTACGACGAGGCCTTGGCGGGGATCCGTGCCGACCTCGGATAGCAGCCCATCTGGCTGTCCGTCGACGAGACGACCGATTCGGCAGGTCGATATGTGGCCAAACATCATCGCAGGACGCTTGTCCAAGGAGGGGTACTTTCGTCCCCACCTCGACCAGTGCATGTTTCTGGAGAAGACCAACTCCAGGGAGATCGTGCGCGCAGTCAATGACACGCTGCGCTATCTTTGGCCTGATTTCAAGCCGGAGTGCCTCAAGGTCCTCGTCAGCGACGCCGCGGCCTATATGATCAAGGCCGGCCATGCCCTGAAGGAACTCTTCTCGGACTTGCTGCATGTGACTTGCGTTGCCCACGCGCTCCACCGTGTCTGCGAGACAGTCCGAGAAATGTTCAAGGACGTCAACGACCTGATTGCCATGACGAAGAAGGTGTTCGTCAAAGCCCCGTCGCGTGTTGTCTTTTGGAAGGAGCAGCAGCCCAATCTTTCTCTCCCCCCGGAGCCCATTCTGACTCGGTGGGGGACGTGGATCGACGCCGCGGTGTTTTACGCCGAGCACTTCGAGGCCGTCAAGGACATTGTGGACCAGCTGAACGATGACGACGCGATGGCAATCCGGAGTGCCAAGGACCTGTTCGGAAAGGCGGACATCAAGCTCAGTTTGGTCTTCTTAAATGCCCACGTGTCGTTCATCCCGAAGATCCTTAAGCAGCTGGAGGAGGCCGGCATGGAGCTGGCCAAGGCCTTCCAGCTCCTTGATCAGGCCAAGGAGGAGCTCGAAAAGATCCGAGGCTGCCGTAAGGAGATCCTGCTCACCAAGTTCAAGGCGGTGCTGCAGCGCAATCCCGACATTGGTGTGCTGAGGACAGTGGCTTTGATCCTGGATGGAGATCAGCACGGATCTGAGGTTGGTGTGCCGGCTGGAGTCAAGCTTGCTGACATCCCCCTCTTGAGGTACTGCCCCATCGTCAGCGTCGACGTGGAAAGGTCCTTCTCCGTCTACAGAAACGTCCTCACCGACCGCCGACACCGCCTCACCAAGGAGAACATTACCAAGATAATGATTTCAAACACCTACTTTAACCGTTCCTAAAAGGGTCTTGTCAATTTCTTCTAGTCCTCTACTTATCAAACAATGCGGTTACAATAAAGGTACCTGAACGTCATTTTTTACCTGTTTACTAGCCCAGAGTGCTTAATGTTGTGCAGGAAAAAGCTTACCATTTTTTGTTCTTTTTTTGACTGATTTCTGAAAAACTTGGTATTAATAAAAAATGAATAAAATGGGGGAAAAAAATATTTCGGGATTTTTTCACATAAAAAAATATATATACCGCTTTTCAAAACATAAAAGGCCTATTTTCTTAACATAAAAATCCGTAGTCTAGTGATAAGACATACCCAAGAAGAAGCAAAGCTATAATCGCTGCCAAAGGCGTTTTTACGAAGTATTGACTCAGGGGGGCTGAAGATTTATGTAAATTAGATATTTCTGAATTTGATTTTCAATCAATTTATAAATGTTTCTAAAAACATGTCTTCACTTTGTTATTATGGGGTATTTTGTGTAGATGGTAACATTTTTAAAATTTAATCCATTTAAAATTCAGGCTGTAACAACAAAATGTGAAAAAGTCAAGGGGTGTGAATACTTTCTGAAGGCACTGTAACAAGCATACAACCAACATGAGTGTTTTCTTTGTATTTGAATATGTTTTCGATCCCCAAAAAATTCTTGTATACAGTCGAGGCTTATGGAAATGCTACAACACAGAATGGGTCAGACGAAACATGACAAAAGGAACAGCAGAAAGAGAAGGGAAATAACGACAGCAGGGCTAAGGGAGAAAATAGACAGAGACAGACAACATGGGATGCGGGTAACAATGAGCGGCAGGGGAGAGAACGCAAGGTCTAGTCAAGATGGGTACAAAAGCAAAATTTGGGGGGATGGTGTGAGGGTGGTTTTATATGGGTGTAGAAAAGATCATGGTTTTGCATAGGGGATGATTTGAGATGGTGGTGAACAGCTGTTTTGAAGACCCGAAGGGAAGAATGACATTGAAGAGGGTGTGGAAGTTGCTGTTGTGTTGCCCCAATCATTTCTGGTTGAACAGACCAGTGGCACGGAGATAGCCGATTGATCCCACAGGAGCGACACAGAGATCCCTCCCATCTAAGATGTAGTGCTCTTGCCTACGTGAAGCCAGGACCGCGCAGTCTTCCATGATATGCTCTATTGTGGGTAGAGCTGCCTGGGGTGGTTGAAGGTGTCGTCATCGGTGTCATTGAGCCTATGTTTGTAGTGTAACTGTTGTGGGTGGTGTCCACAGTGAAGGTGTGAAAGGTGAACACTATTAGACATGGGGAGTAGTTTCTCTGTGTTATCGATGGGTGAGGGTTTTGTGCCCAAGATACTGTTTGGGCCCAAGTTGTTTATTGTGTTTATGGTGATGTGGATGTTTTTTTGTAGTTTTTGTTGCTTGGGGGGTTGGAAGGGGGGGTGTTACAAAGGATGTTACTGTAGTGTCTCGGGGCCTGTGGGTTTTCATGTGTCTAGAGGCCTGTGGGTATTTTACATGTTGTGGCATGGGTGATTGGGGTTGGTATTTGCCGTTGCAGGGAACTGTGCACCTCTCATGTCAAAGTGGTCTTTCATTTTTAGCATTTTTACTTCTGTGTGTCGGTGTTCGATGGGTGTTGTTAATTTGCAACCTGTGATGATGAGAAGGGCTTTGTTTTGTATGGTCTGCAGGGTGTTGAGATGTGTGTTTGATAGGCTGGAGGCCCAAGATGAGCTGGCATAGTTGATGACTGATCTAATGTACTGTTTGTATGTTAGTGATGACGTTTCTTTGCGGTGTCCGATGTTGGTGCCTGTGAGTGCCCCAAGTGTGTTCAGCCTGGGTGTGCATGTTTTTTTAAAAATGTTTGTGATGTGATCTGTGGATGGCATGGATGTGTTAAAAGTGACGCCGAGTATTTTTGTTTGGTGTGTGTGTGGAATAGTGATGTTGTTCAGTGTGATGCCTGGTGCAGCACATATGTTCCTTGGTGTAATTTGTTAGAAGAGTGACTGCTGATTTTCAGGGGGATACTTTTAGTCTGTTGATGGTGAGCCAGGTTTGTAGGGTGCTGAGGAAGGGTTGAAGTTGTCCTGTGGTGATGTTTATGTTCCTATGAGTAGAGGTGATGGTTATATCGTCTGCATATGGGGCTAATTGCATGTTATTGGGTGGGTGTGGAATGTCATGCTTGAACAGATTAAAGAGTGTGGGGGAGAGGACTGAGGCTTGAGGGACTCCATTCAGAAAGTATCGTGTGTGTGATGACCTGCCGTTAAAAATTACGAATGACTCTGCATGACAGGTAGTTGGCTAGCCACCATTATTTTGTATTTTGTTTGTTTGTAAGAGCTTTGGGAGTTTGTCAAACACTTTGCTGATGTCTACTGTGGTGAGAATAGTGTGTTTTGGTGGTTTTCTATTGTTGAAGCCTTCAAAGGTGTTTTGTGTGAGATTTGTGAGGAGAGTGGTGGTGGAGTGGTTTGGTCTGAATCTGTGTTCGGTGTGTGACAGAGGGATGTGATGGTTTGGGAGTGCAAATACAAGGCATTCTGTAAAATTGGAGGGTGTGCAAAGTAATGTGATAGGTCTGTGAGAGGTTGCTTTGGTGGGATCTTTGTTTGGTTTAAGGAGGGTAATGATTTTGCCTTGTTTCCAAATTTGGGGAATTCTTGAGTGTTGGTAGTACAAGTTGCTTATATTTGTGAAGGCTGATGTGCCGTGTGGTGCAAGGTGTTTTCAATGCAAATTGGAG
Organism: Myxine glutinosa; assembly: GCF_964187855.1. NCBI lineage: Eukaryota > Metazoa > Chordata > Myxini > Myxiniformes > Myxinidae > Myxine > Myxine glutinosa. The sequence continues at coordinate 134,883,057 of NC_136264.1, read as the reverse complement.
ATGTTGTCAGGGTGGGGAGCCTGTGAGTTTTTGATGTTTTTGATGATTTTTGTTGTTTGTGCAGGAGTGAATGGGATAATGGTGGTGTTGAGTTAGTCGCTGAGTTTGCATCTTGTAATACATGTTTTCTCTTTTGTGGGTCGTATGTGATTTGTGTTTGCGTAGTGGTCGATGAGGATGTTATGTGGAATTTGATTCCATAGGGTGGGAAAAAAAGAGGAACAAATGAGTGGAGTTGAGCTGTGATTCTTGATTTTGGGAGTTTCACTGCAAGGGGGGTTTCTGGTGGAACACGTGTGCCTTACAGCTCCACTTCAATGATATTGAAGGCCTTGGCTTCCACGGCGTCAAGCAGAGCTCGATATGAGGCAAGGGCGCTATCCCAGAGGGGAGAGCAATGTTCCATCAAGCTGTGGATAAAAGCCTTGTAGGTGGATAGGAGTTCAGGTGTGGCCAGCAAGGCATTTACACCACCTTTACACTCTTTACACTGGCCTATCAGTGAGATACAAAACGTAAACTGTTAAGCCTGGCAGAGATGTGCACCCTACTGAGTGTCAATGGAGTTTGTTTGTGTAGTTGACCTTGTTCTTGATTGAGAGCATATGCAGCTTAATGATGTAATCTTTCTCCCCAACTTCTTCCCTCTGCCTTCAGGACGGTGAGGAAACTGTGAGGTTGACTGAGCCCGGCTCAGATTCTGATGTGGAAGATTCCTTGTAGCAGATATTTTGGTGCATTTAAAGAAAAGACTGCTCCAGTTTACCAAGTGACCTCGCCAAGTACAGATGGCACCGAGTGACAGTCGCCCAGTGACATACTTTGGGATTTTGCATGCATTGTGCAGGCTCCACAATAAATAATTATTTTTTGGGATTGTGCAGGTTGTTCATTTGCATTTTTCTCTTGTTTGGTCACAATTCTGGTTTATTTGTGTTGTTAGCTGTGCTTGTTATTTAAAGACTGTGGCCCGGTTGCATAAAATTCCCTTATCCTTAAGGAAAGATTCCCCTTAAGGTACACTGTGATTCCTTAGCGAAGGATTTCCTTGAAGGCTGTTGCATAAACAACCCTTAGGGAATCCTCAAGTAATGATTTCCTTAAGGTTGAGGAAATCCTTAGGAGCCGTTGCTATGCTCGGCAACCAATCAGATTAGAGATAGGAAGTGGTGTCCGAAAGCAAGACTGCAGCAAAGTAAAACTTGTTAAATTTTTGTAAAAAATTTAAATGATGCTTGTGCTACACGCACACTTTTTATATGTTGCTTGGGATGGGAGAGGGGAGGAATGTTTCCTTGAGTCTAAGGAAGGTTTTAAGGAAAAACTTAAGGAGTATTCAAGTATGCAACGATCCTCAAATTAAGGATATGTTCTTCAGGGGAAACTTGGGAAAATATTTAAGTAAATCCTCAGATCTTTCCTTGAGGTTGCTTGATGCAACTGGGCCTAACTCCTAATGTGCAGTGGTCATCATGATACCCGTCTTTTCTGGGACATTGCTGGTGGTGCTCGTGATCATTGCCAGTTTTTTGGGATACTACTTGTGGCGAATGTTGCTGTGAATCTCGTGTGAAAGTAAGGGATGACCTTTTCTTGTGTTTACCACATGAAGCAGCGTTTTTTTCCCCCAAAGAATGTACTGGTCGTGGTTCGTGTGCAGCCACCCAGCTGCTGGTTGCATCAGCTTTTTTCTGTGGGTCTGCAATGCTTATGCAATGCCTCTTTATAATAACCAGTTATCTGGTACTCATTTTGCCGACCTCGGAAGGATGACAGGCTGAGTCAACCCCACCTGACATGAATTCAGCGGGATTCGAACTCAGGACCTTAGGATCCCAAGCCTGCCGCCCTAACCACGAGGCCAACACCAGGTGATAAGAATATACTGTAGAGCCTTGACATTCGCGGGGGAGATACTTTCCTGGAAAATGCTGCGAATGTCGAATCTGCGAATGTCGGGGCAATGTTTCAATGGGAAAAAGGGGGATATAGGTTCCTGGTGGTTTAGGATTCATAAGGGGAATTTTTTTTTAAGTTTAAGAACACGAATGCACATATTAAGCACAGTTTCATTGAAAACGCTTACAAATACAAATACTGTAAACCATTCCAACAGGTTAGCTTACTCTTTTGCCACGAGTGTCATGTTACTATATCGAAAACGAACCGTTTGTTTTGTTTCCATCTTGCGTAATCTCTAAAACTCGTCTTGATCCCTGAAATAGTCGCCGTTTCAAGCTCTCTGAGTCCAAGCCTGATGGGAGACTCCGCATTATCCCACGAAGATAGATGTTGAGTTTAAATTGCATAATCCCAAACGTCCTGGCATCAGAACCTCACTCCATGTTTGATTTTGTTCTTCACAATGGCAAAACGAAAGTGTAAATTCGCTGCTGAATCAAAGACAAAATTCCCATGTTTTTGAAGTGGTCGAGAGTGCGTGGTATGTAGAGCTGGTACGTACGTGTCTCTGTGGCAAAATAAAGATGCTATTGATTTACAATATCATGTGGACTCGGACAAGCACAAAAAACAGTTCCAGGAGAGACCTCATCATCCTCATTCCCAAAATTGAAGGACTGGTGAAAGCAAAGGATTCACGACATGTAAAGAAATTTGAATAATGTAAATAAAAAAATTACTTTTGAGGCCATAACGCATTTGTTCTTATTTATTAGTCCCCTACCGGTGTACACCGTAGGGGACTATAGGTTTGCACTCCGTCCCTCCGTCTGTCAGTCTGTCAGTCTGTCGGTCCGTCAGTCCGTCACGCAAAGAACAGTTTTCCGGACGTTTTTTCTAAACTCTTAATGCTAATGATTTCAAACTTGGTACATGGTTTCCTCATGATAAGTTACAGATCAAGTTCAAACTTCACGACGTTTCGATCATTTTTGACAAAGTTATGGCACTTTGAATTTTGGGAATTTCCCCAACAGTTTTCCGGACTATAATTTAGAGTGCGGTAAGTCATAATACTGTCTTCTATGACAGTGCTACCCAATGCCGGTAGGGGACATGTATTGCAGCGCAATACTCAGAATGCTTGTTTATACTCAATGTAGACGTGCTGTACACAATACATATACGATACCGTAAAATGGGGGGGAATAGGGACAGCAAGGTGAATAAGGACACAAACTGAAAAAAAGTTAGTAAAACTTTTTTCGCTGAAAATTGATAACCACACTGATTTGTTGATATTTGGGTTGAAAGTGTTCTCTTGTTTTTTTTAAAAGCAACTTATAGTCCCTTTAACCCCATATATGGGTTAAATAGGAATAAATAGGATTTTATGGCTGTCCCTATTCACCCCGTTTTACAGGTGAATAGGGACAGTCACTAATACAAAATAATAATAATCAAGAAACAATCCTGAGTTTCCAACTTATTGCTAAATTGATAGCTCAGATGGATGCACATAATATGCACCCATAATATAATCCACGGTGAAAAATGAAAAAAATATGGGATAAAAAGTTTATCCAAACTGTCCCTATTTCTTGATTATTATTTTTTTGTATTAGTGACTTTCACTAATAATTTTCACTAATTCACCTTGCTGTCCCTATTCACCCCATTTTACGGTAATATTAATTCATTAGTTGGTAGAAACTGATACAAATACCCACCCTTTTTTGACCCCTGTGTCCTCTTCTTTTTTTTATTTAAAATCATATATGGTAACCCAATGTGATCAAGTGTTAACGAGAACGGCACACAGTCGAGAGCAAACCACTGCCTGGTTGGCCATATCACTCTGGTGAAGAATCACTTAAAAAATTATACTAGCTGGATCAGGATCCGGATCTTCACCAAAGTTGAATCGATTCTTCCTTGTATTTGTCAGACACCCAACCGGTCCATCAAGTTTCGTCCAAATCCATCCATAACTTTTTGAGATATCCTGCTATGTATAGTTTCTGGCCCTACCTCCCAATGGTGAAGAATCACTTCAAAAATTCGAGTAGCCGGATCCGAATCCGGATCTACACCAAAATCTAATCATTTCGTCCTTGTCACATACGCTACCTCTCTGCCAACTTTCCTCCGAATCCGTCCACAACTTTTTGAGATATTTTGTTCACAAACAGAGAGGGGTGAAAACATAACTTCCATCCACCTTTGGTAGCGGAGGTAATAAAAGACGAATTGAGAGCAGTTATTTCATTCTGAGCGGTGTATAGCCTGATGCGCTCGTTGATTTCACTTTGTGTTTGATTACGAGGTACAATTGAGCTAGAAAGTTTACAGCGTCGATTGAATACGTAAATAGAATGTAAACCTGAAGTAATATTATGCGAAATATGTATATATATCAAAAATAAATAAAAAATACTGATTGGCAGTCGCAAATTCCTCCCGGATATGATGACGTGATATCAACGATGACGTGGCCGTACCGGTAGGGAGCTCTCCAACTGACAGCAGGAAGAACGTAGGAGGCAGCATGGCGTTCGAGACTTTTCAGCAAGAATACCTTCAGATGCCGGCGGTTACCCGCGCGTACACCACCGCATGTGTGCTTACCACAGCCGCCGTGGTAAGCTCGGGTGCACGTCGGACAGCAGGCATGGATCTTGTGGGACTCGGGGTTTGTTTTCAACAGGTTGGACGAGGCTTCGGCCCTACCGGTGTTTGAAATATAGGCACACTCCCTTTACAATGAACTAAAATACAGGAGAGGCCATTAGCTCCATCAAACCCTGCGCTATTATTGCCAACATTTATTTATACGTGCTCAGCTATCCTTTTAAAATGCTGTGGCTGAAACTGGGAAGCAGCACGTGACGTTTAAAAAAAGTTTTAGGTATAACACGACCGGAGTTTAAACCGCCGGCCTCCCAGACTCAGAGCATAGTATGACCTGACCGGAGTTGAAACCGCCGGCCTCCCAGACTCAGAGCGTGGTATGACCTGACCGGAGTTGAAACCGCCGGCCTCCCAGACTCAGAGCGTGGTATGACCCGACTGGAGTTTAAACCGCCGGCCTCCCAGACTCAGAGCACGGTATGATCCGACTGGAGTTTAAACCGCCGGCCTCCCAGACTCAGAGCACGGTATGACCCGACTGGAGTTTAAACCGCCGGCCTCCCAGACTCAGAGCACGGTATGATCCGACTGGAGTTTAAACCGCCGGCCTCCCAGACTCAGAGCACGGTATGATCCGACTGGAGTTTAAACCGCCGGCCTCCCAGACTCAGAGCACGGTATGACCCGACTGGAGTTTAAACCGCCGGCCTCCCAGACTCAGAGCACGGTATGACCCGACTGGAGTTTAAACCGCCGGCCTCACAGACTCAGAGTCGGAGTGTGGTATGACCTGACCGGAGTTTAAACCGCCGGCCTCCCAGACTCAGAGCGTGGTATGACCCGACTGGAGTTTAAACCGCCAGCCTCACAGACTCAGAGTCGGAGTGTGGTATGACCTGACCAGAGTTTAAACCGCCGGCCTCCCAGACTCAGAGCGTGGTATGACCCGACTGGAGTTTAAACCGCCGGCCTCCCAGACTCAGAGCACGGTATGACCCGACTGGAGTTTAAACCGCCAGCCTCACAGACTCAGAGTCGGAGTGTGGTATGACCCGACTGGAGTTTAAACCGCCGGCCTCCCAGACTCAGAGCACGGTATGACCCGACTGGAGTTTAAACCGCCGGCCTCCCAGACTCAGAGCATGGTATGACCTGACCATAGTTTAAACTACCGGCCTCCCAGACTCAGAGCAGACATCCCATCAATGGGGCTTCAGGCTTATCGGTCGTTTGCATTGATTTGACTTGTCTTGGTAAATTGACCTTTTAATCCTTTGGCTGAGATCTCAAGATTCTCTTGAATGCTTTAGTGATGGTTGTTGCAGAAACAGCTTTTTTCCCAGTGGGCTTTCACTTCAGACTCCTCTGTCAAGAGTTCACCACCCTCCGCTCTAACTACACCAAGGACAGGCTTGGAGGAATGCAATGCCCTGATTTCTCTGTAAGCAGGACGGGAATCACTTGACCGCAGGTGATGCTCTAACCTTACACAGATTCCGTACACATAGGCCTCTTTGAGTCCTCTCAGCGAACGTACAGTTTTGCACCCCAGGTTCCTGAACAGGTTAGTTCTGCCATCGTCTCACCCTGCGACTCTCGTCAATGGTATCAGTGTCCCTTGGGAGACAAAGTCCGCTGCTTCCTTGTTTCAGCCAAAGTATTTTAAAAGGATAGAGCACGTTCCAAGACACCCACCGGCAACATCAAGTTTGATAGTCCGGAAGGCACACCACAACTCTTGAGGATCCCCTGAAACACCCAGATCCTTTAGACCCCCAATCAACATGTTTGCAAACTCTTCAGCTACCCTTTCATTCTTGAGCTTGCCAAGATCCAGCCTAGGCTAGGATGGTACCATTCTCTTGGATTTGAGCCACAGCTTCAGGGTTGCTACAACAAGCCCGTGGTCGGTGTTGAGGAATTGAGCACTTCCGGTAGACCCTGCAGTTCTGCAGCAACCTCTCGTGACCATCAACGAGAACATGGCCAATATCCTTTGCCACACCACCAGAATTGGAATACAAAGTCCAGTGATGTGTCTGTGGGTGTGAAAACCACGAAACAGCTACCTTAAGTCCATGACATTTTGTCAAGTCAAGGAATTTGGTGCTATTCTGGTTCCAGAACCATGGGGATCAACATGTCTTATTATAAGCATCCCTATCGGGGGCCAGTCGGTGCATTGAAATCCCCCAAGACTAGAAGAGTATCTCACCTGGGGAACCCGTCAACCACAGACATGGGTATGGCATAGAATGTCTCTGTATATGCTCCGACTGAGATTGCTCACTTCAGTCGGAGCATATACAGAGACCAGAGAAATGGCACCCAGAGAATGATGAATCCTCAGTATCATAATACGCTCATTGACCAGTGTTATTTTGATTAACGTATAGGAGTCTGCTTGCTGGACACGGCTACAGCAACATCCTGGGAATGGTAATCATCAGAGCAATCAGACCAGTAGAAGGTGTAGTCACCCACCATGATCGCAAACCACGATCCAGGAAAGAGGGAAGCACACAAGTACAATATTTGAGAGCAGGGACATCGGGAGATCTGTGGGAGGGAGAGGGCTTGGGGGGAGGAGGCGTTGGAAGAGGGAGAGGTAAAAAACACATGGACACAGCTATGACTTCAAGGAAAGAAGTCGATATTTCAGAAAAGTTAGTTGCTGACAGCCTGACCATTAAACAGATTAGTACCTCTTTATGTAGCACAATAACCTTCTCCATTTGCAGAGTGTGTCACGGTACCGCTTAGCTTGTGAATAAGAATAAAGCCGTTGTATGGCAGACACTGGTTTTTGCAGACTCGGAAATGTGCAATCCACGCGCTATCCGATGCCCGAAGGACGGGCCGACATACACCCTGGAGGCAGCCCACCAAGCTTCCTTTTTAATTCGATGCCAAACTTTCAAAGATTAATGGAGCTTCGGATATCGGTACATTACATCAACGGGGCTTTGGACTTGTTGGTACATTACATCAACGGGGCCTTGCTCTGGAACCTAATTGTACCTTTTCATTTTCTCGTATAAAATGTCGTCAGCTTTGACCTTGCCTCGTACATCCTAAAGTGTTGGTTTGATATCTGTTAGCACATCATCACGACCTGGTCCATCTGCCACGACTTGTTACAGTGGCGTTAAAAAAGCTAATTTATGTGATCTATCTCGAGACATGAGGCTCCTTTCCGATTGCTGCTTTTAGCCCCTTTTTTAAAGATTTTTTTAGATTTAGATTTGGACCCTTTTTTAGATTTAGACCCTTTTTAATTTGCTTTGATGAACAATTTATTTCTTTTCAAAACTGATAACTTTGATTTGCTTAAATAAATGTCAATAACCCTGAGATAGACCATATTGTGTTTGGTTCTACACAGTAGGTTGCTGAGATTGCTGTAGTTGTTGTTTCTCATTTGGCAGCAATTACAGCAGCTCGGTCTTCATGAAATGACAATGCAGAGTCAGCTGGTCAGCACATCATCAACTAGAACGGCACTCAGTAGAGAGCATACCTCCGCCTGGTTGGCCATATCACTCAATGGTGAAGAATTACTTAAACAATTATACTCGCTGGATCTGGATCTGGATCTTCACCAAAATCGAATCGATTCTTCCTTGTCACACACACAACCTGTCCAACAAGTTTCGTCCAAATCCATCCTTTACTTTTTGAGATATCCTGCTATGTATCGTTTTTGGCCCTATCTCCCAATGGTGAAGAATTATTTTTAAAATTAAATAATTCTCATATCCGAATCCGTATTCAGATCTTCACCAAAATCGAATCGAATCGTCCTTGTCAGACATCCAACCGGTCCACCAAGTTTCGTCCAAATCCGTCCACAACTTTTTGAGATATCCTGCTATGTATCGTTTTTGGCCCGATCTCCCAATGGTGAAGAATTATTTTTAAAATTAAACAATTCTCATATCGGAATCCATATTAAGATCTTCACCAAAATCGAATCAATTCTTCCTTGTCACACACACAACCGGTCCACCAAGTTTCGTCCAAATCCGTCCACAACTTTTTGAGATATCCTGCTATGTATCGTTTTTGGCCCTATCTCCTAATGGTGAAGACTCGTTTAAAACTTCTAGTAGCCGAATCCGGATCTTCACCAAAATCTAATCATTTCGTCCTTGTCACATACGCTACATCTCTGCCAAATTTCGTCTAAATTGGTCCACAATTTTCGTCCGGGTGAAAACATAACCTCCATTCAGCTTTGGTGGCGGAGGTAAAGATCCGTATCGCTTGCGTTAGACTGAGCAGCAAGGCATCCAAAACTGTTGGGCCTCATTTATTTAGAGAAGTTAAACGTCCTTTACACAGCTTGTTGCGTTCCGGCAAAGGCTACGTACTGTGTTCCTTGTGTGGCCAATTGTGGGAAGACCACACAAATGTTGGGCACCTTAGTAGACCCTGAGGATGGTACATTTTGGTCCAACTCGGTTGCTAGAGTGAGATGTGCATGGAAGAAGTTTCGGGAACTGAGTGGCGTGCTGATGATGAGGGGAGTGTCGTTGAAGCTGAAGGGAAAGGTGTATGCTGCATGTGTGAGAAGTGTTATGATTTATGGGAGCGAGACATGGGTCATGAATGTAGAGCAGCAACGAAGGCTGGAAAGGGCGGAAATGTGAATGGTTCGACGGATATGTGGAGTATCGTTGAGAGGAAGACAAATAATGAATTGTGAAAGATGATGGGAATAGAGCCTGTGATTGATGCTGTGAAGAGGAACAGGTTGAGATGGTTTGGTCATGTGTTGAGGAAGGATGAAAGTGACTGGTTGAGAAGAGTGATGGGAATGAATGTAGAAGGAAGTAGAGGACGGGGAAGACCGAGAAAGACTTGGCTAAAGATGGTGGAAGAAGAAATGCGGGCAAGGGGGTTTTTTATTTTATTTTTATTTTTATTTTTTATTTTTGTATACAAGATCGAGGCTCGTGAAAGAGCTAACATTAATCACACAAAAAGACAAACCGACACACAAAACACAAAAAACAAGGGGAGCGGCAGACAAGATGGGGAGAGAGGGGGAAGGACACAAAAGAGAGGGGGAAGAGGGGGAAGGACACAAACACAACATTTGAGAGCAGGGACATCGGGAGGACTTGGGGGGAGGTGGGAGAGGAATAAAACATATGAACACTGCAAGGACTCTGGGGTGAATTACCGGGGGTAGAAAAGATCAAGGTTTTCGATGGGGGAAGATAAGAGATGGTGGTGAACAGCTGTTTTAAAGACCTGGAGGGAGGATTGGGATTGAAGGGAGTGGGGGAGTTTGTTCCAGAGGCGGGAGAAAAGGGGAATGAAAGAGTGAAGGTGAGCAGAGAGCCTAGACTTTGGCAGTTTAACCATAAGAGGGTTGCAGGCAGATCTTGTGCGACCTGAAGGAATATTGGGGGGACAGAGCACAGAGAGAGCTGGGGGAGCAAGGCCGGAGAGGAGTCGGTAGAAGACAGAAAGACCACCAACCTGCCTGCGGTGAGTGAGTGAAAGGCCCTCGGTGTTGATTACATCGCAGGAGATTCCAATGATTCTGAAAGCTTTGGCCTCAACAGCGTGAAGCCGAGCAAGGTGTGAGGCAGGAGCACCAGCCCAGAGGGGGGAACAGTATTCCATTGAGCTGCGGATGAAAGCCTTGTATGTGGTGAGGAGCTCAGGTGTGCCAAGGAAGGACTTCGCACGACGGAGGATGCCCAGTTGGCGACTGGCTTTGGAGGCCAGCTTGGAAATGTGGTTTTCCCAAGAAAGATCATGGCAGATAGTGAGACCCAAAAGCTTGAGCGACAGAACTTCTTGGAGAGGATTGTTGAGAAAGTAGATGGGAGGGTTGTCCAGTCGGTCCTTTCGGAGAGACATTGTAAGAGTGTGAGATTTGTCAGGATTGAAAGACATGTTCCACTTGTTTGACCAGTCTGTGATTTTGTCCAGGTCTGCAGAGAGTGAGGAGGCTGCAGACTGCCGATCTGAGGGATGAGGAATGGAGCGACAGAGAGTAGAGTCGTCAGCAAAGAGATAGAGAGGATTTTCAAGAGAGTCAGAGAGATCATTGATGAAGACCAGAAAAAGCACAGGGCCCAGAACACTACCTTGGGGAACTCCAGCCTGAACAGGAAGAGGAGATGAGAGAAACCCATTCAGGGCCACACGTTGACTACGACCAGAGAGGAAGTCCGCCAGCCATGCGTGGAGATTTCCATGGATACCAAAGGAGGAGAGTTTGGTGAGCAGAGCAGGGTGCCAGACCGTATCGAAGGCACGTGAAATGTCAAGGGAGACAGCTCTAATTTCCTGTTTGGCGTTGAGGACCTCCATCCATTGTTGAGAAAGCAGAAGCAGCATGTCCAGAGTAGAGTGACCAGGTCTGAAACCAAATTGATGATCAGAGATCAAGCCATTGGAGAAGAGGAAAGATTTAATATCTGAAGCAATGATGGATTCCTTGACTTTGCTGATAATTGGGAGAAGGCTGATTGGTCTGTAGTTGCTGGGATCTGTTTTTGCACCTTTTTTGTGCAAAGCGGTGATGTTGGCTGATTTCCAAGCAGATGGCAGATGACCTTGAGCAAAAGAGAGGGTGAAGAGAACAGAAAGAGGGAGTGAAAGAGCAGAAGAACATGATTTTAGGACCCGTGGGCTGATGCCGTCAGGACCAGTTGCAGAATCAGAGTCGAGGGTTGACAGAAACTTTTCCACCTTGTCAGGAGGAAAGGACACAGAGTCCAGGAGCAGCTGGGTACGACTGGGTACGGTGGGTACAGAGAGGGATGGGTTTGGGACACAAGATTTAGAGGCAAACACAGAGTTGAGGCATTCAGCTTTTTCACGTGCGGAGTCAGCCGTTTGAGGTGAGGGAGGGGATGGAGGGGGAACAAACACCAGAAACAGATTTGACCAGACGCCACCAGGATTTGGAAGAGGGAGACAGATAAGAGAGTTCGGTCTTGAGAATGGTGAGATATTGTTTCCTGGCTCTCCTGAGGGTGAACACACACTTGTTTCGGGCTTTGTGAAAGGAAATGAGATTTCCTTCCGTTGGATTTGCTTTCCAGGAGACGAAAGCAAGTTGTTTTAAGGGCAACAGCCTCACCACAAGATTCCGTGTACCATGGACGGGAGGAAGGGTATGACAACTGAAGACGAGATGGGATAAATCTGTGCATGAGAGAGAGCAATTTACTTTGAAAGAATTCCCAGGATGAGTTGATGTCAGAGGCGGTAGAGATGGGAGACCAGTCCAGATGATTGATGGCTGCTTGAAGACCGTGCCAGTTGGCCTGAGTGAAATGCCAGACTCGTCGACGCTGAGGAGGCTCTCTGAGAATGGTCAGAGAGATGTCCACTTTAACAAGCACATGATCAGATGAGCCGATTGGAGCAGAAGAAGAGCAGCAGACATTTTCAGGGAAGTTTGTCATAACCAAATCCAGAAGAGAAGATGCTCCGTTGACTGAGATCCGGGTCGGGAAATTGACAGATTGTGTCAGTCCCAGTGAGTCGCAGAAGTCCTTTGCTGAAGAGCCATGGTTGGTGAGAGAGGTACCCACACCCAGCCAACTGGCATGGTGACAATTGAAATCACCACATATGAGGAAGAGAGAGTTGGGATTTGTGGCAGTTTTGTGGCACTTTTGATACAATTGCTTTGACAATATGAATGTTTAAGAGAAGGAGTGAAAAACGTCGGCATAGTGCATTTTTAAAATTTGCACGAGAGCGGTTGGAAATTGTTTGTTTCCTTTGTCATTGCAATCAAGATATTCCATATTATTGTGGGTCTTAACCTTATTCCAATGCATATCTAATCCTTTGTCACCAAGAACCAAACGAGACAGTTTGTGTGTTTGTGTTTGTGTTTGTGCGTGTGCAAGTGAGACATAGAATTGTGAGGAACAGAAATGAAAAAACGAGATGTGTGTGTGTTTTCTTTTTTTTCAGCAACTGGAAGTCATAACGCCTTTCCAACTTTACTTCAACCCAGACCTCATCTTCAAAAACTACCAGGTTATTTTGCTTCCTGTCATTTTGAATTCAGCTCTTCTTTGACTTGTTTGGTTTTTCAACACTAACACAAGTGCGAAAAGTGGTTTTTCAACACTAACACAAGTGCGAAAAGTGGTTTTTCAACACTAACACAAGTGCGAAAAGTGGTTTTTCAACACTAACACAAGTGCGAAAAGTGGTTTTTCCACACTAATACAAGTGCAAAAGTAGTCCCTGGTGTTGGGCTAGCGGCTAGGGTGCCGGCTTAGGATCCTAGGATCCTGGGTTCGAATCCCGGTCAATCGCTGAATTAACGCCAGGGGGGTTGACTCAGCCTGTCATCCTTCCGAGGTCGGCAAATTGAGTACCAGTTCACTGGTAATTCCCTGCTTGTCGTTAAAGGCGGCAAAAAGGGTTGGCGTCAGGAAGGGCATCCGGCCGTAAAACATTGCTTCAAAAAGGGGACCGAAAAACAACAACAACCACAGTTCCCGAAAAAGGCCAACCCCCGCTTGCGGGGAAAAATGGCCTCTAAAAGGTGGTTTTTGACTTGTTTGTATAATTTGATGTTCCCCTGTGCATGTGAACTTTGAGCCTTCTCCCCAGCCCTGCTGCTAATAATGGGGTGATGAATTATTTTCTGCAGGTTTGGAGATTGGTCACAAACTTCTTGTTCTTTGGCCCTGTGGGTTTCAACTTCCTTTTCAACATGATATTTTTGTATCCTTTGCTCAAAGACCGGGTTGGCATTTAAAAACAAAATGATTCTAATAATCCTCTCCCGAGCTGAGAGTTGTTTTCGTGGACTGTCGCCTCCTGCTCAAATCCAAGGGTTCATTGCACTTGGAAACTAACCCGTGAGCTGTGACTGACGTGTACGAACTCGCCGCCTGACGGCCATGTCGCAAGCTTTGATTTGCGACCTTGATGGAGATGAACAGATACCGCTATTGTCGGATGCTGGAGGAAGGGTCGTTTCGTGGACGTACGGCGGATTTTGTCTTCATGTTCCTGTTTGGAGGTCTACTCATGACTGTATCTTTTTATCGATTTTAAAACGGCACTCATGGAAGGAGACAATTGAGGGTTCGAGATTATAAAAACAAAAATGGAGGCATTTTAATTCCCTCACCCCTCCTGCCTGCTCCCCCACTTCCTCTACCCCAGTCAGCTTGATCCCTGAGTCCTCCTCACATTTAGTGTTACCAGGTTTGAGCATTCTACACCCAGAAATGCTTTAGTGACCAAACCTTGAACATCCCCAGCTCTGATTTTGTAATTAGCTCCTGGACCCAGGATTCATGTCGAAATGTTTAAAAACTTAAATTCTCCCTTGTTTAAGACCCATTTCTATGTCCTTTAAACATAGTTTAAGACTTCTGCTATGGTGGGTATAATTGCTTTAAACTGAGACGAATGTACTCACAGCTTTGGTTTGTTTGATTACAGAAATATTCTTCCTCATTCGTAATTATGCAGCTCAAGGTGGCGGGGTAGTATCATTGGCTGAAAGCGCGGCTGTGTTGCTGATGCAATGTCCTCTGCTGATTAGGGCAGGATTTTGTAGCTTGTTCAGAGTGCTGGCGATAGCTCGCTTACTCTTCGCGAAGAACACTGTGGGATCTTTCACGTTCCCCAACTAATGCAGGCAAACAGGACGCCCAGTTTATCGTCCATCGGACGGATGCCACACACATTGATGAATCACCCTGCCCGTGTTTATATGACAGCTTATAGCTGCATCGGGATTCGTACACAGGCTGGACAGCTTAGAGGTGAGTGTTGATACCTCAAGGCCATCCTGTTGGCCCACTCATAAAGAAATGGTTTCAGTGTAGCAAGGCCCAGTCTGCTGAGCAATGATAATCTGGCAGGTCACCTGATCAAGTGAAGTAAGAGATGACCAGGTCACATGACTAAGCAAGTTCATAGACTATCAAGTGACTACATCTTGCTTTTGCCTTCGTTACATTGATTTTTCACCAAGAAACTAAGTTAGCTATCTTGAGCTAACTTAGGAGAGAGCGAGAGAGGCAGAGAGAGGCAGAGAGAGGCAGAGAGAGGCAGAGAGAGGCAGAGAGAGGCAGAGAGAGGCAGAGAGAGGCAGAGAGAGGCAGAGAGAGGCAGAGGCAGAGACAAAGGCAGAGACAAAGGCAGAGACAAAGGCAGAGACAAAGGCAGAGACAAAGGCAGAGACAAAGGCAGAGACAAAGGCAGAGACAAAGGCAGAGACAAAGGCAGAGACAAAGGCAGACAGAAAGACACAGAAAAAAATAGAGGGTGTGGAAAAAAGTAAGGTGAGATAAAGGGTTAATTCCACCATATTTTCCTACAAAGGTAGATTGATTGCCCCTTTCCAATTTGCAAAAAAAAATTTCAGACCGAGTATTTTCATTTAGGTGGATGATTGAAATTATAAACTCATGCTATTCCGAATGCACATTTTGTTTGAGCTAAAAAAAATTACCTCCACCGACTAAGTCTCCGGAGGCATTATGGTTTTGGGTTGTACCGTCCGTCTGTAATAGATTTTTGTTGCCGCGATAATATAAGAGCAGCTGAAGGGACCTAAGTCAAACTTTTGGTACATGTACGTACATATAACGATATAAAGATAAACTGATTAAATTATGGGGTCAAAAGGTTGGGTAAAAAATATTATACTGCACTAACTTGTGAACCATTGATGGGATTTTGACCAACCTTGGTATGAGTATATATTATGAGGCAAAGATGAACTGATTCGATTTTGGCATCAAAGGTCAGAGGTCACATCAGGTGAAAATGTGACACTTGAGAACAGCTGAAGGGATTTAAAAAAAACTTGGTACAAGTTTGTATAATGATGTAATAACGTGGGCGGAGACATTGTATCTGTCTGTCGCGACGTCGAATAGTGCCGTTCTCGTTTAGCATAAAATGAAGTGTATACTCGACACACAAGTGATGGTCAAGCGAGATGGTAAATTGGATTACTTCATTTTAAAATTAGTTTAGGTTTCTCCCCTCTTTATTTACTACCTTGCCCGACTATAAACACTGGAACAATCTATTTATTTATTTATTTGTTGGAGCCAAATTGGAACTTTGAGATTTCAAAATGAGAAGAAGAAGGATAACTTTTGGATTCAGTGGTAGCTGGTGGTGAAGACACTGGATTGGTATGAGATGTTGTGAGTAAGAATCCAGTTGGAAGCAGCAGTGTTGAGTCTTTGTATTTTCAGCCTCGAAAGCTGGCATCACATGCAAAGCTCAGCTCAGTAAGCAGGTGCTCGTAACAGAATAAAAGTAACCTTTGCCTCTGCCACTCTTGTTGGTTATACATTTATTTCTGAACTTTTCTTCTACCACATTTACATTTTCCTTTCATTTACTCGGTGGCCTTGACTGTTTCTTGCGCTCAGCTGTTCGGGATGTTCGTAACGCTGGTGTTCCTGGGCCAGGCTTTCACCATAATGCTCGTGTACATTTGGAGCCGGAGAAACCCGGCAGTGAGGATGAATTTCTTCGGCTTGCTAAACTTCCAGGCACCATTTTTGCCCTGGGTGCTCATGGCCTTCTCTCTGCTTCTCGGGAATTCTGTCATCGTTGATTTACTCGGTAAAAATGTCTTTACCGTTTGTGGTTCGTTGGAATCGAGCAATACGATGAACCCGCAAGTTGTTCTCTTGTTCTGGGAAGCCTCTTGGCCACCTTGGTCTCTTTTCCACTTTGTCTTGTCCAGCCCATGCTTGGTGTCACAACTCAGATAGAGTTGATTTTCGATTGAAGTAGGTGATTATGAATCTCTGCCCATTGACTTTTTGAAAAGCGGCATGATTACGTAGCATATTTTAATATTCGTGACCCCAGCAAGAATGTAGGTCTCCATCTCATTTTAACCAACAAGATAACCCACTCCTCGTTTTGCAGAATAGTGTCCGCATGGCATGGCCTCGTTTTGCAGAATAGTGTCCGCATGGCATGGCCTCGTTTTGCAGAATAGTGTCCGCATGGCATGGCCTCGTTTTGCAGAATAGTGTCCGCATGGCATGGCCTCGTTTTGCAGAATAGTGTCCGCATGGCATGGCCTCGTTTTGCAGAATAGTGTCCGCATGGCATGGCCTCGTTTTGCAGAATAGTGTCCGCATGGCATGGCCTTGTTTTAATTGAAGAGGACATTAATGAAGAGTATTCAAACTTTTTTGAACTTTGAATCCTATACATTCAAATAATTACAAATTCCTTCAGATGTTTAAAAATAAAATGAAACGCATAACGCGTCTACTCACCATAGCGACACAGAGAGTTCTGTATTCTCCCGACTCAATCATTGCTTGCCTCCATCCTAATGCCAGGCCGGAAGCATCTTGACATACCCTTCTATACACTTGAAGGTTCGGATGGTCCCCATGCTGGACCAGGCGAAGTGGAAAGGAGCACGTATTCTTGATAAGATGCCAAGTGAAGGATTGTTACGAGTTATGGAAGAAACAGCTACTAAGAGCAGACACCATGTATAATTTTTTGGGTAGCTGCTGTGAAAGACTGCCCTCCGAGTGCCCCTGGCCCAGCACAAGTTTGATAAGGATATCCTGTAGTCTGTTCCGTCCACTTTAGTCTCCATTCCATCTTTCAAACCCATTCCCTGCCAATTGTCTTCCTCTTCCCCAGTTATTTTTGAAAAGCCATTAACTGGTGAGCTCATGGCAGGGCAGGTCTCTGGGGGAGTTAAGGGTTTAGCGAATGAGGAAAAACTCTTAAAGTGGGAAAACCATCAATGTGGTGTACTTGTGATTGTTACACAATGACGTACTTGAGCAACCAGGTTGTGCTGTTTCGTGGTGTGATTTCGCTGCACGACACTGGTCCCTTGTGGCAAATATGACCAACTACTTCTGC
This sequence comes from Myxine glutinosa, assembly GCF_964187855.1. Classification (NCBI taxonomy): domain Eukaryota; kingdom Metazoa; phylum Chordata; class Myxini; order Myxiniformes; family Myxinidae; genus Myxine; species Myxine glutinosa. The sequence goes on along the minus strand of NC_136264.1, from coordinate 134,865,642 downwards.
AGCTGAGGTGGGTTGGGAAGTCTAAACCCATTCCCCATACAGTCCAAAGTTGTCACCTTGTGATCTTCATCCCTCTCATTGGATCCCTCAAATAACAGCTAGGTGGCATTAACTTTGCAAATGATGATGCGGACGTTTGGTTATTTTTGATCAGCAATTCTGCACTTAATACCCTCACCAGAGGAGAGGGTATTGCATTTGAGTCCGTTTGTTTGTCTGTTTGTCTATGTGTTTGTCTGCACAGAATAAATATGATTTTCTCTGCAAACGTTGGTCCAATTGACAGGAAATTTTCAGCATAGGTGCACCTCCACCTGGAGATTTAAAAAAATGGTAATTATGACGTCACAGGTCACGTGGTACAGGCGCCATCTTGGAAAAACCGAAAAACTTTGCACCTCTATATCTCCGAAAAAAATTGCGACGGCTCATTGTAAAGAACTCTCCATGCAGAATAACATATTGCTGCGGTTTTGAGATCGGTACAGTAAAGGTTAATTAAGGTTAAAGGTTTATCCCCATAGTTAGTCACACGAGCAACATATAGGCCCATTTGTAGTATAGTTATGTCTTAGTATGTGTAAGAATAGGCCATTTCCCCTCTTAGTACCTGCGTTATGTAAAGACAGGAAAATAGGCCCAACAATCATTTTGCTCCGACCTCCATTCTACCTCTATGGGCGCAATCCATCCCGCGTCCCATTTGGCTGTCCACTAGTCAAGTTAACACGAGGCAGGGCCTCGAAAGGTGAAGGAGGGTTGAGCTCGGCGCGGCAGCAGTGGGGACGGTAAGAATGAACCAGCCAATCAGAGCTCGAGCGGAATGGCGTGAGAGGGCGTGGTGAAGAGTGTCTTGTGAGTTCCAGAGGGTTCGAAGGGTGTGGCATATATAACCCGATGCGAGAAGCCCTCGGAAGGACTCGTGTGCACACGGCAGTGGCAGAGGACTTGCAGAGGATAAGCGCGTTGTAAAGGACTCGCGGAGGGAAGGACTTGAGAGTTATCGAGGGAGTTGCGCTGAGCTGGTGCGGAGTTTATAGAGAGGATTCTAAGGAGACGCGCTTGGAAAGGATCCTTCGCACTGTATGAACTTTGTTACGTGGAATACGTGGGCGCAGACAGGGCGTTGATAACTCACGCGGTTCAGCCAAAGCGAGTGAACGCGGCTGAGTAACTGCCAGCCGCGCAAAGTCCGCCCTCTACCATTCGCCCCGAGATTGCCCGCTTTGTTCGAGCGACACAATACGCGGTCCTGCCTTCTCCTACCTCCATCTTCGTGGGACGTGCCGGGGACCGTGGATAGTGAGACGGAGCCGATCCTGTACGACCACCGCAGCGCTGGTGAACATCATCCTGCCCATCAGCAATTCCCGTGTGAGTGTGAGTGAGACGGGCCCATTTGTCTTGGGGTATTAAGTATAAGACTGTATAAGGATTGCTTTGTGTCTCTTCCTCCTGTACTGTAAATACGTGCGTAATAATTAAACCAATTTGTTCTCCTTTTCTTTCCAATTCGATCGCCTTTGTGATTTCTCCATTGACTAAGCGTGGTACGAATAAGATCGATCCAATCGGGTCTAGTAATTATTATAAATAGCGCGGATCACGTGTACGCAAACCGCTCGGCGTATCACCATCACACGTGGTTCGTGCGAGGCTTATTCCCTCGCTTCCAGGGCAGCGCTAGTACTTAGGTAACAGCGAATTTGGTCCTGAAACCCTATTTGGCGCTGGCCGGAAGGGACGTAATAGGTCTCGGGTCGCGCCAGGTCAGTAAAGACAAGGGGATTAATCCCCCCCTTGATAAGGGGAGAAGGCCGGCGGCAGATCCACAACAATTGGTGTCAGGAGTTTGGGATAGGACCCGAAGTGCACTTAAAGCACTCCAAATTACGAGCGACCAAAATTTAATTATTAACATTCAAATTAAATTCGTGCCATGGCTAGCCAAGGCGGTCGAATGCCGGTGGGGGTAAATGATGAGGTAGAGGAGATAGAATTGATAACCCAGGACCCATGGGAAGAATTGGGAGAAATGGAGGAGGCAATTGATGAGGGTGCGGCAGTTGGCAAAGAAAATGGCGGCACCTCGCACGTGGCGGCGAGGGCCGAGCCCGCAGTGCCAATGGACTGGGTCCTTTATCTGGCACGAATGAGGGCCTCTATGGAAGAGTCAATGTATAATGCAAAAAAAGGACGCCATGTCAGACGAATCAGGGTGTGATCTGGAAAAATTGAGGGAGGAATCCAGGTGTGAAGTGGAAAAACTGATAGCAAAGGCAAGAAGGGATAATAAAAAAGCGATGGAAGACATGAGGCGCAGGTCGAGCGGGAAGGTCGCGGTGGTACGCAACGAGGTAACGCGGTGTGAGCAACGCGTAGAGAGCGAGCTTGAGCAAAGGGTAGCCAAGTTGACCAGGGCTATAAGGGACGAGACGTGGGGTGTAGAAAAGCCGACGGCCGTCAAATTGGATAAAGAAATGTCGGGAGCGCCGGGGAAGGTCGAATTGGAAGACGAGATTTTAAGCGCACCGGCGGTCCTCGAGGAAATAGAAAAAATAAATGAAATGGTTATAATTGAAATTGAAGAGACGGCAGAGAAAGTACATATATCACGGGAGGTCAAAATGGAATGCACTCAAGGTCTGGATTTGCATTGTGATGTCGTGCTTCCTAACAAAAATGAAAGTTTGCAGGTGCTGCCGCGAAGAGGGTCCTTAAGGTGAGTAGGGGTGTGTATGGCGTGAAAGTGTTTGGCGCGAAAAGATTTTTGGCGCGCTTGGGGTATAGACGGAACCCGGGTGCTCGTGGAAGGTCCTTTGTGAGGTGTACGAGGGTGAATGGCGTGCGTGTGCGAAGGAAGTGTGCACCGGAGCGAGAGTGTGAAACCAAGTGTGAGACAGAGAGTGAGAGAGGATGTACCCCGGAGCGTGTTGTAGAGAGTGTGCGGGAGTGCACACCAGAGCGTGTGATTGGGTGTGCAACAGGAGTGCACACCCATGGGTAAGTGTGTGCTGATTGGGTGTGTACCAAGAGTGCACACCCGTGGTTGTTACTGAGGGTGTAACAAAAGTGTGCACGAGGGTGTGCGATGGCCGAGTGTGTAACGGAGTGTGCGAGTGGTATGAGAGCGCCAGGATGTGTGCAAGGGTGTGTGATAATGGAGTGTGCGAATGGCGTGAGTGCGCCTGAGTGTTGTGCACCTGAGTGTGTAAGGTAAGAGAATGCACAGGAGTGCGGTAATAGAATGCAGGGAATGTATGAGAGGTGCTGGAGCGCCGCGGTGTGCGAGAGTGGAGTGTGTCGCGAGTGTTGAGAACGCGGCTCGAGCATCGACGCAGACCGGGGGAGCGTTCAGCGCGACGTATAGCCGACGCGAGCCCTCGGTGCGTGGTGTGCTTTGTGTGCTGCGGGGATCGTTGCCGCGGCGGCGTGCACGATTCGGGCCGGGCCCCGCCCTGTATGGTCGGTGCCGCGCCTTGGCGGGAAAGGCGATCGGCACGGTTCAAGGGGGGGGTAGGAGATTCGCCCACTGGTGGCCGCGGTGCTCCGGCCGTGGGAGGCTTGGCCATCGTGCAGGGGACCGAAAGGCTCCGCGCAGAGATGGCGCCTGGAACCTAGGCCCAACAAAGCCTCCTCCCTTGAATCGAAAATGCCGGACGGACCCAACCAACAGTAGACCAACCACCCGCATGCATCGCTCGGCTTTTCGAAGCCGGGCTGTGATGAAAATGTATTGCCGCACGGAGAGGCATATAGTTCAGAGGACTGGAATAGCAATGGTGTTGGCGAATGGTACCCGGCTTGGGGGAGTGGTGGTTTCGCCATTCCTCACCACATTCCTTGGGGGCTCATAAGCATTAGATTAGGGGGATGGCAGTGAAAGCTAGCCGAGGGTGGGCTAGGTTAATTGTTAGGGATTTAGAAATGACAGTAGATGACAAGATTTAAGTAGAAACATTTGTACAGGTAGAGGGGACGTAGAGAGATTAGAAGGATGATAACGACGAGGGTGTGCTTAGAGTAAGGGAAGACGGGGAAGCACGAGTTTTAGGGGACGTAGTCATCTAGATGATGCTGTGTGTGTGAGGATGGTATTGAGCTTGAGCAAATGAGGAATTGAATGAGAATCACTGTGTGCATTGAGCTTGAGCAAATGAGGAATTGGTTGGGAATAACCATAAGTGGTGTATTGAGGAAAAATGGAGTTGTGTTGAAGTGAATTGACTTGCATGGTGTGCAAGTGGAAAAAGGAATGTGAGCACAAGAGGTGTGCCCGGAATAATTGGCATGTGGAATAAATGGTGTGGAATGAGTGGTGTGGAATGCTTGGTGTGAAGTAAAAGGTGTGGAATGCATGGTGCGAAGGAGTGAATGGGGGGAGATGGACCCCTTCACGAATACCCGGGGTGGGTAGTTTAAAGCCAGGTAGATGGCTTAGGTAAATTGTTGGATATTGACATCTGTGGTACGGGAAGTAGCAAGAAGTGCTTGGTTGGGTGCATGAGTCTATGAAACGGCTGGGCGTGTGGGCTTTGTTGGTGCGTATGGTTATTGGAGCACTCCGCCACTGGTAGTCTGTCGGCCAGGCGAGGCCGCAGGTAGGCTCTGGGAGCCAGTCAGGGTAGTGTTCAATGGGGCCCGGGGATCCAGGAGAAGGACCCGGGTAGCCAAATGCCAGAGAGGGCATCAGGGGGTGAGAGAGCCAGGAGGGGCCTTCCCCAATTTAGGTAGTCGCAAGGAGCAAGGTAAGCTCGGGTGGCGACTTCAGTGGCTGAGCTGCGCAGGTAGGTAGACCTGCTAGTGGAGCCACACGACCCAGCCCCGAAATTGTGCAAAGGCACAGATTGAAAAATTGGGGAGTGAGACCCAAATTCAGGGGCGCCGCAGAGTGGTCAATGGGAATTGGTTTTTAGAACCACATAGTTTAAAGATGCCGATTGGCAGGGCATGACCCCGGGTTAGTTTAACTGAGTTAATGTAACTAGTGTAGTTAGGATGAGAAGTCCCTTCGCGCCATCCACATCCATTCACCAGGGTAACAAACCTCCGCACCAGCACCAAGGCTTGCAATGATTTGAGTGAGTAAGATGCATCTCGACGTGATTTGACAATGTGTTTATTCCATCTCTTCCTTCTTGGGAGGGATTGGAAGACGAATTTGGCTTAGAGGGGGATATGGGAGACAAGACGTAGAGACGGATTTGTAATTTGTGAATACAGGGAGGGGCAAGGGTAGTGTAAGCTGACATGGGGGGTTACGAACGGTTAGGGACGAGCTTGCTCTGCTCGCTCTCCCGCGCCCCTCGTGTTGCATTACCTTGTGTTTTGGTGTACCCTTGCGCCCTTTCCTTTGCTAACTGTGCTTTGTCTCTCCTCCCCACCCATGGGACCCACTTTGGGGGAGGAGTTGTGCAGCAACCTCAAACTGTGCGGCTGCACTTTGCTAGCCCTGTGCTGCTGCATGTTGCTACACCTGTGCAGATGAACGGCGCGGTACTTTGCTGCCGTACTCCTTATTATAACTTTGCTGCACGTGCACAGACACTTTGCTGCACCACCTTACACATGGACCACACGTTTTGTGGCCGTACACTTTGCTGAGCAGTCATTTGCTGCAAACTTACCTTTCATCTTCGGACCACGTATTTTGAGTGGCATCAATGTCACGCAGGTCGACCACATAAGGTTGGCCCTGCTGACAAATAAAAACGAACACGGGTTCTTGTACATTTTATTCTGGTGTGCCAGGAAAGAAGAACTAAGTTTTTATTGCACACCGAAGATGAAGCAAGAAGAAGATGCGGCCCAGCAGCAAATGGTGAACTTTTTGAACTGTGCATTGATGAATGTGTTTTGGTGTATTGGTGCATTGCTGTGCTTTCTCTCCTCTCCAATCTTCTTTACAAAAAGAACAGGTCCTGGGTTTTAGAGATGTAAATAATTAGGTTCTGTAATTGTAAATAACATGCTACCCACCGGTTTTATGTTTAGATTGAGAATTAATTCCGCAATTCGGTTAGTTGTGGGTGCGAGTCTGTTAGTTAGTTACACAACGCAGTAGGTGGGATATATTTAGTGTTGTAAAACTGTCGCATACACGGGGTTTGAGTAAATGTTAGAGGGGAACCACATCTAAGTGTCACATGTAATTAAAAACTAGTCCCAAGTCTTGCTCAAAACCGGTCGTTCACACCTGTGTGGGTTCGACTCGGGGATGAGTCTGACGAGGGAGGGGGGGCAGTGCTGCGGTTTTGAGATTGGTACAGTAAAGGTTAATCAAGGTTAAAGGTTTACCCCCATAGTTAGTCACACGAACAACATATAGGCCCATTTGTAGTACTAGGGCATGCCCGTACTATATATATATCTAAAATTATATCCCCCCCCTCTATTTACATGAAATGGTTTGGTCCAAAGCGAACGGCTTGCGAGTACGGTGACAATCCCCCCCCCTCTATTTACATGGAATGGTTTGGTCCAAAGCGAACGGCTTGCGAGTACGGTGACAATCCCCCCCCCTCTATTTACATGAAATGGTTTGGTCCAAAGCGAACGGCTTGCGGAGTTTGGTAAAGAAATCGCCATAGCGTGCACAAACGCACAGGAAAGCGAAAGAATCGCAAATTAGTTTTAATTAGTTTTAAAACATAGTTTAACGCCAACATAGTTTGCCAACGTGAAATAAATGAATACGCTCTCAAATGTGCCGTCCGAGGCAGAGTCTGTTCGCCACGTTCGGCACACGTGATAACTCGCTGCTCTCTGATTGGTTGAATCGTATTTTGGACATAGCTCGGTAACTACTTGTCCGATTAATATGAAACCTTGAAAAGGCACATCCTCGGGTCCCCAGCAATATACCTGGCAAGTTTCAAGTATATCGGACCCGTGGTTGTCGAGAAACAGCGGTCACAGACAAACACACAGACATACACACATACACACACACACACACACAGAGATTACTGGAATTATAGATAGATAGTTATGTCTTAGTATGTGTAAGAATAGGCCATTTCCCCTCTTATTACCTGCGTTGTGTAAAGACAGGAAAATAGGCCCTACAATCATTTTGCTCCGACCTCCATTCTACCTCTATGCGCGCAATCCATCCCGCGTCCCATTTGGCTGTCCACTAGTCAGGTTAACACGAGGCAGGGTCTCGAAAGGTCAAGGAGGGTTGAGCGCAGCGCGGCAGCAGTGAGGACGGTAAGAATGAACCAGCCAATCAGAGCTCGAGCGGAATGGCGTGAGAGGGCGTGGTGAAGAGCGTCTGGTGAGTTCCAGAGGGTTCGAAGGGCGTGGCATATATAACCCGATGCGAAAAGCCCTCGGAAGGACTCGCGTGCACACGGCATTGGCAGAGGACTTGCAGAGGATAAGCGCGTTGTAAAGGACTCGCGGAGTGAAGGACTTGAGAGTTATCGAGGGAGGTGCGCTGAGCTGGTGTGGAGTTTATAGAGAGGATTCTAAGGAGACGCGCTTGGAAAGGATCCATCGCACTGTATGAACTTTGTTACGTGGAATACGTGGGTGCAGACAGGGCGTTGATAACTCACGCGGTTTGGCCAAAGCGAGTGAACGCGGCTGAGTAACCGCCAGCCGCACAAAGTCCGCCCTCTTCCGTTCGCCCCGAGATTACCCGCTTTGTTCGAGCGACACGATACGTGGTCCTGCCTTCTACCTCCATCTTCGTGGGAGGTGCCGGGGACCGTGGAGAGTGAGACGGAGCCGATCCTGTACGACCACCGCGGCGCTGGTGAACATCATCCTGCCCATCAGCAATCCCCGTATGAGTGTGTGTGAGACGGGCCCGTTTGTCCTGGGGTATTAAGTATAAGACTGTATAAGGATTGCTCTGTGTCTCTTCCTCCTGTGCTGTAAATACGTGCGTAATAATTAAACCAATTTGTTCTTCCTTTTCTTTCCAATTCGATCGCCTTTGTGATTTCTCTATTGACGAAGCGTGGTACCAATACGATCGCTCCAATCGGGTCTAGTAATTATAAATAGCGCGGATCACGTGTACGCAAACCGCTCGGCGTATCACCATCACACGTGGTTCGTGCGAGGCTTATTCCCTCGCTTCCAGGGCAGCGCTAGTACTTGGGTAACAGCGACTTTGGTCCTGAAACCCTATTTATCGCTGTCCGGAAGGGACGTAATAGGTCTCGGGTCGCGCCAGGTCAGTAAAGACAAGGGAATTAATCCCCCCCTTGATAAGGGGAGAAGGCCCACGGCAGATCCACAACAATATATTAATGATGATGTCATAGGTGCCTCCATTATGACGTCATAAATCGACAAGTGCAAAACTTTGACAAGTCCAATCAAGACGAAATTTGTCGAGTATCATCTAGGAATAAATTGGAGGAAAAATAATGATGACGTCATCTGTCATTTGGTTCGGCCGCCATATTTGTTTTAACACAAAAGCCCTAAAAACCACTAAACACACGTCCTGATGAAGGTCTGCAATCTCTGATTGCTCTTTATTGTTTGCATTGTTATAGATGGCTGCTATCTCTTCCTTGTGTGATCCAGGCCTTTTCCTTTTACCAAGGAGTTTGCCCAATTAAGAATGATCAGTTGAAGAATTTGATTTGCTTATCTCCCCCCTTTGCTGGCACAGGTTTTTGTTTTCAGCACCCCTGTATGCATGGTGTCCTTTGACCTGAAGTAAGTAATTTATAGGTTTCATCAAGAACATCTTGTCTTGTTCATGAAGCTGTGAATGCAGAGACTATGGTGACATGGATTAGTGTTAATGTGAACTTGTGGAGATCCATGTGATCATTGCACACTGCTCCTTTTCGGTTGTGATCCATGGTAATGCCCTGTGGAATCTTTCCAACCTGCTTTTATCTTATCATTTGTGTGATCTTCTCCCCCATTTTCTTTGTTGCTTCTCTCTCATTTGTTGGTTCAGGAATAGCTGTGGGCCACGTATACTACTTCCTGGAGGATGTGTTTCCACGACAACTTGGAGGTGTACGGTTACTACAAACACCTTCCATACTGTAAGTGCATTTCTTCGTGTCCCGCTTTACCCAACGCTCATATGCTGTTCACCTTTGCTTGCATCTTCGTTTAATTGACCTTTCCATTCTTTCTTGTCAATACTCCTTTTCAGTGTGTGGATATTTGACAGAGATGATGACCCAGCTTACACGCCCCTTCATGAAGATGCACCAGGGGGTTATGCTTGGGGAGCTGAGCCTCAAGCCCCTCGAGATGAAGGTGAAAGGGGGGAGCAGCAGGACAACCCGGATGGGTGAAGTGAAGAGGCCTGGCCTTGCCTCCTGCTTTCCTTGCCTCAAGTCCACAGACTAATCTACGAACTATGTTCTCCATTATGAACGTGGAAACACGCTGCCTTCATGGTTGGTTAACCCAAACTGTTACTTTTGGGTTTGACAGGCCAGAAGAACAGTTACTACCTTCTGCCATTGCTTACATTTTGATGGCCAGTTTGATATTAGCTGGACCGGGGCATCAATTGTAAAGGTGTTGAAATCTTAACTGCCTGATGCCAGTATACTACTGCACTAACCAAGTCAAAAACGAGACCTTTTCTGACGGTTATACCAGAAACTGGGGTTAATTGTTGATATTTAAAATTACAGCTGTTGCAGGATGTACCCTTTTGGCTGGATCAATTCAATTGATGGAGGTGGTAATCTCTATGCTGGGTTGATCTTGATTCAAAATGATTGTTGGCCTCAAACTCTCACCCTTACCAGCTTGACGATTTTGTTGGTCCACATGTAATGTATTCCTGTGTTTCGGTACATGGCTTTCTATCCAACTCGATCGAAACGAGGCCTCCTCTCCTATAGGGATCGGCCTCATTAAATTATTTCAATACAATGTACACTCTCCTTTTATAAACAATCACCGTCTATCTTCTGGATACCTGCAGCCCCTTTTCTACTGCTTTGACATGTTATGTACAATTATACTTTAAGGCAAGTTAATTTTGAAGTTTTCTTCATTGTGTATTGAACACTAACCAATGGCAGGCTTGTCTGCTTATCCCATCCCTTAACATTTGTAAATGAATTTAAATTAAAAATGATTGAGTAATTTCTGCTGAGCCTTTGGTAAACAATGCAAACTTGATCCATATTGGGGATGGAATGAGTAAATCAATACAATGTTATAATAATAATATACCACCTTTAGAGGCCATTTTTCCCCGCAAAGCGGGGGTTGGCCTTTTTTGGGAACCGTGGTTGTTGTTGGTTTTTTGGTCCCCTTTTTGAAGCAATGTTTTACGGCCGGATGCCCTTCCTGACGCCAACCCTTTTTGCCGCCTTTAACGACAAACAGGGAATTACCAGTGAACTGGTACTCAAATTAGCCGACTTCGGAAGGATGACAGGCTGAGTCAACCCCCCTGGCGTTAATTCAGCAATCGACCGGGATTCGAACCCAGGATCCTAGGATCCTAAGCCGGCACCCTAGCCGCTAGCCCAACACCAGGGTTCCCGGCACCCTAACAGGGGCACTATGTCAACAGCACAGCCTTGATTCCAGAAAATGATGCAACCAGCTACCACAGGCTACATACGAATCAACACCAACCAAATTCAAGGTTTATTGAACTAAAGTGCAATAATTTCTGCTGCTTTATAAAGTGTACATGTCAAGGTCATTCTTTCAAAATCAGAAACCCGATGCGGGCCATATTCGAAGAGTGCAGCACCTGTCCTCAATATTTTGATGCCGAATTGGTATACTTTACCTTCAGTCTGGAAATAATGTCTCATAACATCTCATCCTTTGGCTCATTAGATGCATTTGCTCATTTATGATTTGAAGAAAAATGGCAAGTGATCTTTCCATACATACCAGTGGGGCATTCTTGCACACTGCAAGCAACTACATGGGTGCATTCTACGTGCAGACATAGTAGACATAAGATTTACATCTTTTATGAAGTGGTTTGTAAAAGTTATAATAATAATAATAATAATTCATTTATTTTGTATAGCGCTTTTCCAGAAGCCCAAAGGTGCTTTGACAGAGTGGAAAACATAATGCATAACAATACATGAAAACAACAATTGCAAAAAGACAAGAATCAATAGGGAAATATTTAAAGCAAAAGGAGGGAGAAGGAGAAGAGATAGTCAGGGGTTAAATGCTGTGGGTTGAATGTTGAATGCAGTGTTGAACAGGTGGGTCTTTAGTGATGTTTTGAATGTGGTGAGTGAGGAGGAGTCTCTGATGGTGTGAGGTAGCGAGTTCCAGAGGGTGGGAGCAGCGATGGAGAAGGCCCTGTCCCCCCAGGATCTGAATTTGGTCCGGATGGAGGGGGTCAGGAGGTTGGTACCAGCAGAGCGGAGGTTGCGGGTGGGAGTGTGTCTGGAGAGGAGGTCAGCCAGGTAGGATGGGGCCAGGTTATGGAGGGCTTTGTATGTCAAGAGGAGGATTTTGTACTGGATTCTCTGGGGGATGGGGAGCCAGTGAAGCTTGTAAAGGACGGGGGTGATGTGGTCACGGGTCCGGGAATGGGTGAGTAGACGGGCAGCGGAGTTCTGAATGTATTGGAGTTTATTGGTGATTCTTGAGGGTGAACCATAGAGGAGGCTATTGCAGTAGTCCAGACGGGAAGTGATGAAGGCGTGGATGAGGGTTTCTGCAGCCGTGGAGGACAGGGATGAGCGGAGACGGGCAATGTTTTTCAGGTGAAAGAAGGCTGACTTTGTGATCTGTTTAGTGTATTTGTCGAAGGAAAGGGTTTGGTCAAAGATGACACCAAGATTCCGGATGTGAGGGGAGGTGGATACTGGGATACCGTTGATGTTGAGGGCAAAGTTATGGGTGGATTTTGTGAGCGTTTTTGGGCCAATGATGATTATTTCAGATTTATCACAGTTAAGCTTGAGGAAGTTGATTTGAAGCCAGGATTTTATTTCAGTGATGCAGTTTGTCAGGATAGAGTGGGTGAGGCAGGAATACTGGTTATAACCAGTATGAATGGTTTTACCTGTACCTGAAGGAGGACCACACTCTGGTTGAAATATGAGGCCTGAGCTTTGCTTACTCGGTGGAGAGATTATAGTTAGTGCCTTTACTTTTTTTACTTTTCCCACCAACCAGGTTATGTCTCAAACAAAAACTATCCATCACATCCCCACGCACGAAGTGAAAGGTGGGGTTAAGCAATACGGGACTTTTGAAATAACGTACGAATGCTTGGTGTGTGTGTTTACACTGATTTGTTTTGGCTCACCGGGCACATTTAACCTGTCGTTGTCAGCGTGAAATCTGATTCAAATCGTCTTAACCCTTTGAGTACGGGATATTTTTTTGATAAAAATACCCCCGGTAATTTGGCACTTTAGTACGGGAATGCAACCATGTACTGACGATCTATTTATAGGTGTCGTCGATGACGTGTAGGAACGTCATCCGTACACAAAACTTTTTCACGGGTTGCAGCACTGGACGTCTTCCGTACTCAAAGGGTTAAACATAATTTTCAGCATTTAGACAAGAGTGGAAATTTCAAAATGGTTAACCACAATTGCTCTGTTCCTAAATGCAAATTGGACTCAAATATAAGATACTAGGAAAAGTACCCATCCTTGGTGACAGGAAAAGTTCAGGTTAATTTATCAATTTAAATTATTTCATAAACTTCAGGGAGGTGACCAAGAACCCAATGACCACACTGCCAGAACTACAGAGTTCCTTGGCTGAGATGGGAGAACTTGCTGGAAGGACGTCTCTGCAGCACTTCATAAATCTCGGCTTTATGGGAGAGTGGCCAGACGGAAGCCACTCCTGAGAAAAAGGCACATGCCAGCACTCCTGGAGCTTGCAAAAAGGCACGTGAAAGGCTGAGCACATCTGGTGGAAACCGAGCGAAGCTCATCACTCGTCTAACACCATCCTTGCCGTGAATCATGGTGGTGGCAGCATCATACTATGGGGATGCTTTTAAGTTGGCCACATTTTGCACTTGTACTTGTGTCCTGTACTTACTGTAATTATTGTACATGACCTATTATTATATATCCATGCTCGATTCTTTTTAAATGTTGAGCGTCAAGCAAGGAAGCAACACACACCATATTTCGTCTCTCATATGACTCATTACTTGGCCGGGGTTTGAAACGCCAAACGCCTCCACTCACAGCCAATGAGTAATGAGAATTAAATTAAAACTTATTTTGGACCTCTGTTTGTTGTTAAACAAATGTATTTTTAGGCCACGATGCGAAATGGAGGTTTTTCTTGATAATTAAATGATTGCCTTGCATTGCAACCTTTGTGGAGTGGCCTGGCAGTGGTCGTAGGTGTCGTCAGTGGTGTCGTCGAGTCTATGTTTGTAGTGTATTTAGGATTTTTTGAATGGGATTTTCATATCAACTAACTGAATTCAACCACCAAATATTTTTGAGATCAGCATAGGCCAAAAGGTCAACATAGGCCTAAGATCAACCACTTTTTTCTAGTTTTCTAAAATCCTCAATTTTCATCCGATTGCCCTGAAATTTGAATAGGATTTGCATATCAGCTAACTGAGTGATTGTTTTGCCAAGTATCACTCTTTAAGTGATTTCTCATCTGTCCGCACAGAATATATGATTTTTCTCTGCAAACGTTGGTCTGCTGAACAGGAAATTTTCACCATAGGTGTGCATTTCACCAATTTACCTCATGTAAATTTTTTAATGATTATGATGTCATAGGTCACGTGGTACGGGCGTCATCGTGAAAAAAACGAAAAACTTTGCACCTCTATCTCAAAGCGCTGCACAGAAAACAATTGAGACATGGCTCATTGTAAACAACTCTCCATGGGGAATAATGTGTTAATGATGATGTCCTTGGTGCCTCCATTATGACGTCAAAATTTGACAAGTACAAAACTTCATGCAATCACGATTAAATTTATTGAGCTTCATCTAGGGATAAATTGGTGGAGAAAAAATGATGACGTCATCGGTCACGTGGTTCGGTAGTCATATTTGTTTTAACACAAAAGCCTTAAACCACCAAAAACATGTCCTGGCGAGGGTCTGCAATCCGATTGCTCTTTCTTGTTGCGTTTTTGGTGATGTGAATGTTTTTTGTAGTTTCCGTTGCTTGGTGGGGATGTTACGAAGGACGTCGCTGTAGTGTCTTTGCGGTGTAATTTTAATGTGTCTAGGGGTCTGTGGGTGGTTGTACATGTAGTGATGTGGGTGATTGGGGGTTTGCATTTGCCGTTGCAATGAACTGTGCACCTCTCATGTCAGTGGTCTTTTATTTTTAGCATTTTTACTTTTGTGTGTAGGTGCTCGATTGGTGTTGTTAATGTGCAAACAATGATGATAAGGGCTTTGTTTTGTATGGTGTTGAGATGTGCGTTTGATAGGCTGGAGGCTCAAGATGAGCTGGCATCATTGATGATTGATCTAATGTACTGTTTGTATGTTAGTTATGCTGTTTCTTTGTGGTGTCCAAAGTCGGTGCCTGTGAGTGCACCAAGTGTGTTCAGCCTGAGTGTGCATGTTTTTAGCTCACCTGGAACATAGTTCTAGAGCTTATGCGCCTCATCCGTCTGTAAACACTTGCAAGTCTTCTTCAAAACTGCTGATGGGATTGTAACCAAACATGGCACAAAAAAAAAACCTGGTCTAAGGGTATACCAGGTGTCAAAGTGGATCCAGGTTTGACCCCCCAAAATAGGAATTTGCTTCTCAGAAACTACGCATACAATTCCGATGAAACTTGACCACAATATTCCATTCATCATCCGAGATTCCCCCCCGCCCTCCCCCTCCCACGCCTCCTGCCCCCAAGCCCTCTCCCTCCCACACTTCTCCCTGCTCTCAAATGTTGTGGTTGTGTGCTTCCCCTTCTCTCCCCATCTTGTCTTCCGCTCCCTCTTTTTGTGTGTTTTGTTTGTCTGGTTGATTTGTTTGTGAAATAAATGTTAGCTCTTTCACGAGCCTCGATTCAGCATACAAAAAAAAAAAAAAAAAAAAAAAAAAAAAAAAAAAAAAGATGTACCAACGTTTGTTCACTGCATTTAAAAAAAAAACTAATCGGCCCCTATGGGGGGTGGGGGGGGCATTGCCCCCCAAAATAGGTATTTGCTCTTTTTTCTGAAACTACACACACGATTTCAAAGAAACGACCACAACTCATCACCCGTTATGGGCATCACCCATTTGTTTGTTTACAGTTTTGTGATTACATTAGTATGATTCTACATGCTGCTCTGTCTTATAGCAACCATTGAAATTGGTTTAAAATACCTTTAGTCAGTGTAGTGTACTGCTTTGTTCTACCAGGTGATCACCCAGGGGTATTATCCCTATTTTTTTTGGTACTATCCTCACTCCTAAGACTTCAGTATTGTTCATCAACTTCCAAGAAAACAGCTGTCCTGTCCACATGCCTTGTTAAAAATGTACATCATTTATAAGACACTGACATTCATACCTTAGAATGACATGACCAAAGCAAACACAACACTGCTGCTGCTGCTGGAGCAAGTCAGTTTTACTAACCAGAGGAAGCTCAACCCGAAGGTGCTTTTTACATTTTATTCATTTAATGGTGAAATCATAGGATACAGCAGAAAATTGGTAAACTAATTACATGGACTTTAAATAGTCTGAAGTAATGTGGTTCACTTCTCACTCTTGATTTGATGCTTGAATTTATGAAAGTCCTGGAAAAGAGAAGGGTTCAGGTTAAGGGCAATATCAACTGGTCATTGTGATTTTTAATGCAAAAACAGAAACAAAAAAAAGCAATAATTGTTGCTTGAGTCACACTGCAAGTGGAAGCAGCTTAATCAGGCTACGAGAGGCTGGCTCTTCGTTACACTGTGAAATGCCAAAAACAAGCAAAGACCAAATAAACAATTTGCACCATCTGGAATTCATTTAATAGTCCTGTGTCCAGTAATGGTAAGATTGTGGCGTAAACTTCCGTTCTTAATGGAGCAGCCAAACACCACAACATTCAATAAAGGGATATTCTTACAAATCTCACATAAACTATGCCTGATGAGGTGATGGAATGTATTTGGGACCATTTCTCTCATTGCGATTATTCAGAATGCAAGGTAGGCCTGGTGTTGGCTTAAAACAGATAAAGTGGCTGCCTTAAGATCCTGGGGTCTTGCGTTTAAGCCCGTGTCATGCCGTTGAATTTTCACCAGGTGGGTCCATCCAGCCTGTCATCCTTCCGAGTTCGACAAAATGAGTACCAGCCAGCTGGCAAGGACGCGTCCCCAGAAAATGATGCAGCCAAGCAGCCACAGACTGCATACAAATGTATTACGTGTGCAAGGTGGACATTCTGCTTATTCATGCTTTTCAGGTGCTTTGACATCTGGTCACCAACCCAGATTGGTAGCTGACTGACACTCGAGACAGTTTCCACGATTTTATGATTTGCACTTAAGATATCGTGCACGAAATTCCACGTTAATTTTCTTGACGCGATCTACATTCTTCATTCGTTAATTTTCTTGACGCAATCTACATTCTTCATTCGTTAATTTTCTTGACGCAATCTGCATTCTTCATTCGTTAATTTTCTTGACGCAATCTACATTCGTTAATTTTCTTGACGCAATCTACATTCTTCATTCGTTAATTTTCTTGATGCAATCTACATTCTTCATTCGTTAATTTTCTTGACGCGATCTACATTCGTTAATTTTCTTGACGCAATCTACATTCTTCATTTGTTAATTTTCTTGACGCGATCTACATTCGTTAATTTTCTTGACGCAATCTACATTCGTTAATTTTCTTGACGCAATCTACATTCTTCATTCGTTAATTTTCTTGACGCAATCTACATTCTTCATTCGTTAATTTTCTTGACGCAATCTACATTCTTCATTCGTTAATTTTCTTGACGCAATCTACATTCTTCATTCCTTAATTTTCTTGACGCAATCTACATTCTTCATTCGTTAATTTTCTTCACGCAATCTACATTCTTTATTAGTTAATTTTCTTCACGCAATCTACATTCTTTATTAGTTAATTTTCTTGACGCAATCTACATTCTTCATTCGTTAATTTTCTTGACGCAATCTACATTCTTTATTAGTTAATTTTCTTGACGCAATCTACATTCTTCATTCGTTAATTTTCTTGACGCAATCTACATTCTTCATTCGTTAATTTTCTTCACGCAATCTACATTCTTCATTCGTTAATTTTCTTGACGCAATCTACATTCTTTATTCGGTCATTTTCTTGACGCAATCTACATTCTTCATTCGTTAATTTTCTTGACGCAATCTACATTCTTTATTAGTTAATTTTCTTGACGCAATCTGCATTCTTCATTCGTTAATTTTCTTGACGCAATCTACATTCGTTAATTTTCTTGACGCAATCTACATTCTTCATTCGTTAATTTTCTTGATGCAATCTACATTCTTCATTCGTTAATTTTCTTGACGCGATCTACATTCGTTAATTTTCTTGACGCAATCTACATTCTTCATTCGTTAATTTTCTTGATGCAATCTACATTCTTCATTCGTTAATTTTCTTGACGCAATCTACATTCTTCATTCGTTAATTTTCTTGACGCAATCTACATTCTTTATTAGTTAATTTTCTTGACGCAATCTGCATTCTTCATTCGTTAATTTTCTTGACGCAATCTACATTCGTTAATTTTCTTGACGCAATCTACATTCTTCATTCGTTAATTTTCTTGACGTAATCTACATTCTTCATTCGTTAATTTTCTTGACGCAATCTACATTCTTCATTCGTTAATTTTCTTGACGCAATCTACATTCTTCATTCCTTAATTTTCTTGACGCAATCTACATTCTTCATTCGTTAATTTTCTTCACGCAATCTACATTCTTTATTAGTTAATTTTCTTCACGCAATCTACATTCTTTATTAGTTAATTTTCTTGACGCAATCTACATTCTTCATTCGTTAATTTTCTTGACGCAATCTACATTCTTCATTCGTTAATTTTCTTGACGCAATCTACATTCTTTATTAGTTAATTTTCTTGACGCAATCTGCATTCTTCATTCGTTAATTTTCTTGACGCAATCTACATTCTTCATTCGTTAATTTTCTTGACGCAATCTACATTCTTCATTCGTTAATTTTCTTGACGCAATCTACATTCTTTATTAGTTAATTTTCTTGACGCAATCTGCATTCTTCATTCGTTAATTTTCTTGACGCAATCTACATTCGTTAATTTTCTTGACGCAATCTACATTCTTCATTCGTTAATTTTCTTGACGTAATCTACATTCTTCATTCGTTAATTTTCTTGACGCAATCTACATTCTTCATTCGTTAATTTTCTTGACGCAATCTACATTCTTCATTCGTTAATTTTCTTGACGCAATCTACATTCTTCATTCGTTAATTTTCTTCACGCAATCTACATTCTTCATTCGTTAATTTTCTTGACGCAATCTACATTCTTTATTCGGTCATTTTCTTGACGCAATCTACATTCTTCATTAGTTAATTTTCTTGACGCAATCTACATTCTTTATTAATTAATTTTCTTGACGCAATCTACATTCTTCATTCGTTAATTTTCTTGACGCGATCTACATTCTTCCAATTCCTGGGTTGTACCTCCTCCACTGGCACAGTCGATGCGTTGCAATCAAGGAAACCCACGAGTTTCCTCCTCCCTTCCAGTGGAGGCTTGTGCTCCAAGGCGGTTTGTGGGCCCAATGTTGTTCCACACACATAAACAACCGCCGCTCTGAAAAAAAAAACTTTTTGCAGACTTCTCCACATTGTCATACAATAACCCCAACCCACTGATAGGCCGACGGTAACTGCATCTATCTGCTGATCTGGTAATGATTGGACGATTGTCTGATAAATGGAATATGTGCTTCGATCCTGGCACATCTCAGTCTCACCATGTTGCTGCAGGATAGTCCAAAGTCACCTCCAAAACTAGCCATGGACTGGACATCCTCAGTCATTCATTGGAAAAAGCAAAATTAATTCAGTACTTCTCACACCCAAAAATGACGACCCAGAGCTCAATGGAGTGCTGCCCTTTGGACTGGTGCCTGAGCATCACATCTGTCTAGACTGGAAAGTCTGAGGCTCAACATCATTGGAATTTCCCCCACCTACCCCGTTGCTTGCTCCTTCGTTCTCCCTCACCCATTTCTTCACTGGAAGATAACCACTTTGAACAGTCCATCTCCACCACAATAATTAATGCTGTGGCTTTGACAAATGAATGATCGTTTTAAGGCCATTTTCCCCGCTAGAGCGGGGGTTAGCCTTGCGGGCCCCATGACAATCATGGTTCCCTGTTTGAGGCAATGTTTTTATGGCCGGATGCCCTTCCTGACGCCAATGACGGTAATTTTCTTGACGCAATCTACAATCTACATTTCTTGACGCATCACCATATTCAAGTACCATTTCAGCTTCTGTTAAGTTAAACCTCATCTTACACCACAGAAAATCACACATTGCCAAACCTCAAAAGAAACAACAGCCAATTCCATTGCACTAACAGTACATCATGCGCAGTCAGGCATGAACCCACCATGCGCCTGCTTGCACTGGCGTAGAGCCTCATTGAAGCCCTCGCACAGGCCCAGGTCGTGCTGCTGTTGGGCACATTCGAGGAACTGACGAACTTCCAGCTGGCATGGCATGGTGCTGGGATTGGTAGCCATTTCGGTAGGAGTCTCCTATGCAACATAAGAGTAAGGCTGTTTAAACTTCAACCAAATGCAAGCACTTTTCCTCTTCTTCCCCCACCTCCTACACAAAAGCAACAGCAATTCCTCCACATTCAAAATAGTTTTCACTTCTATCTAACTGCGACCCCTTTCCCCACCCCCCACACCTCCACCTTGAAAAGTTGACTCAAACTCACCTGATACGTCACATCAGGCTGCTTCTCACTGCCTCCAAGCCCACCAGTAATGGCATGCCCAACAACGTGACCGACCGTAGAGCCGACTGCGACGCCAGCAGCAGTCGATGCCATCTGTGCCATGAGGCCAGGAGGGCGAGAAGCAGTGGTTGGGGCTACAGCAGTAGGTTGTGGAGGAACATGGGCTGGAGGATGTGCTGCTACAGGTGCAGGGCGTGGGGGAGCTCTGGGGTAAAGGAAACGACAGTATAGCTCCGTTAACAGAGTACAACATATCCTCAAAACGCATGCAACTGTAAAAGAGTTCATTGCAATTTGTTTATTCGGTCATCTCATCTCAATTCTCCAAGAGATCAACTTATAAAATGGGTCATGACGTACGGATGTCTGTCCGTCCGTTAACCTTTTTTCTATTGTTGCTACTCCTCCCTCAACACCTGGCTGATTGTTCTGAAACGTGACACATGAATACAAGACAGTATCTCACACAATCATTCCGGCTTCGATTTTGGATAATGGGGGCTCCCAGGGTGGGGGCGGGGGTTACACCCCTGAACTTCAGATCTATACTCTTCCCTTATTTACCAACCAATTGTTCTGAAACCCAATACAGCCCTTCTACTTGATGGTCCGCAGGATCGCTCTGGCTTCGATTTTCCCGATTTCGGATCATGGGGCTCCCAGGGCAACAATCAGGGGAGTTCCCCAAAATCACCAGAGATCTGAACTACAACCTCAATAGATGACCATCAGTCCACTCGGGGATATTTATTTAAAACTAACAAAAGTCCATCAAATATGACGGGTTGGAACAGTTTATTCGATGGTGCAGCCTCGTTAGTGTGTCAAAGTCTGAAGCCTCGGCCTAGTGTCAGGGATGTTTATAATTATATCTTCTTTATTCATGAGACATCATACGGACGTGAATGAACACTCGTTTTACTCTCCACGTGTTGCACGTCACATGCAGCGAATTTAAACTCCCTGCACCTTGTATAAAAAAAAAATAAAAAAAAACCTTTCCGTACACCGCCCTTGAAGCTTGGTTTGCAAGCCACCGTCTACAATTCCAGTAGAAAAGACATAAAATAATTTTCGAGTTTGTTTTATCCTCAAAAATAGACCGTAATGAACACATTCATGTTAAAAGATTGGCCTTTAAAACCTACCCTTATGAAGGGGGACAGACATCAGTACAAACACAAACTGACTGTTTCATATGGGAGATAGCATCAACAAGCTACAATTAACTCACCGAGGTACGTCTTGGGGAGCTTGAGTGTTCGTGATGATGAGAAGATTAGAAGGAGAGAAAGATAGTGGAGGGGGTTTTGGGAGAGTGGAAGGAAAGGAAGATTGAGGAAGCGGTAATGAGAGGAAGATTTGTGGCGGAGCGCATGAGAGGTAGATTTGGGGAGGAGCGGATGAGAGGTAGATTTGGGGAGGAGTGGATGAGAGGTAGGTTTGGGGAGGAGCGGATGAGAGGTAGCTTTGGGGAGGAGCGGATGAGAGGTAGCTTTGGGGAGGAGCGGATGAGGGGTAGATTTGGGGAGGAGCGGATGAGAGGTAGATTTGGGGAGGTGCGGATGAGAGGTAGATTTGGGGAGGAGCGGATGAGAGGTACATTTGGGGAGGAGCGGATGAGGGGTAGATTTGGGGAGGAGCGGATGAGAGGTAGGTTTGGGGAGGAGCGGATGAGAGGTAGATTTGGGGAGGAGCGGATGGATGAGAGGAAGATTTGGGGAGGAGCGGATGAGAGGAAGATTTGGGGAGGAGCGGATGAGAGGAAGATTTGGGGAGGAGCGGATGAGAGGAAGATTTGGGGAGGAGCGGATGAGAGGAAGATTTGGGGAGGAGCGGATGAGAGGAAGATTTGGGGAGGAGCGGATGAGAGGAAGATTGGAGGAGGAGCGGATGAGAGGTAGCTTTGGGGAGGAGCGGATGAGGGGTAGATTTGGGGAGGAGCGGATGAGAGGTAGATTTGGGGAGGAGCGGATGAAAGGTAGATTTGGGGAGGAGCGGATGAGAGGTACATTTGGGGAGGAGCGGATGAGAGGTACATTTGGGGAGGAGCGGATGAGAGGTAGATTTGGGGAGGAGCGGATGAGAGGTAGATTTGGGGAGGAGCGGATGAGAGGTAGATTTGGGGAGGAGCGGATGAGAGGTAGATTTGGGGAGGTGCGGATGAGAGGTAGATTTGGGGAGGAGCGGATGAGAGGTACATTTGGGGAGGAGCGGATGAGGGGTAGATTTGGGGAGGAGCGGATGAGAGGTAGGTTTGGGGAGGAGCGGATGAGAGGTAGGTTTGGGGAGGAGCGGATGGATGAGAGGAAGATTTGGGGAGGAGCGGATGAGAGGAAGATTTGGGGAGGAGCGGATGAGAGGAAGATTTGGGGAGGAGCGGATGAGAGGAAGATTTGGGGAGGAGCGGATGAGAGGAAGATTTGGGGAGGAGCGGATGAGAGGAAGATTTGGGGAGGAGCGGATGAGAGGAAGATTGGAGGAGGAGCGGATGAGAGGTAGCTTTGGGGAGGAGCGGATGAGGGGTAGATTTGGGGAGGAGCGGATGAGAGGTAGATTTGGGGAGGAGCGGATGAGAGGTAGATTTGGGGAGGAGCGGATGAGAGGTAGATTTGGGGAGGAGCGGATGAGAGGTACATTTGGGGAGGAGCGGATGAGAGGTAGATTTGGGGAGGAGCGGATGAGAGGTAGATTTGGGGAGGAGCGGATGAGAGGTACATTTGGGGAGGAGCGGATGAGAGGTAGATTTGGGGAGGAGCGGATGAGGGGTAGATTTGGGGAGGAGCGGATGAGAGGTAGGTTTGGGGAGGAGCGGATGAGAGGTAGATTTGGGGAGGAGCGGATGGATGAGAGGAAGATTTGGGGAGGAGCGGATGAGAGGAAGATTTGGGGAGGAGCGGATGAGAGGAAGATTTGGGGAGGAGCGGATGAGAGGAAGATTTGGGGAGGAGCGGATGAGAGGAAGATTTGGGGAGGAGCGGATGAGAGGAAGATTGGAGGAGGAGCGGATGAGAGGTAGATTTGGGGAGGAGCGGATGAGGTAGATTTGGGGAGGAGCGGATGAGAGGTAGGTTTGGGGAGGAGCGGATGAGAGGTAGGTTTGGGGAGGAGCGGATGAGAGGTAGATTTGGGGAGGAGCGGATGAGAGGTAGATTTGGGGAGGAGCGCATGAGAGGAAGATATGGGGAGGAGCGGATGAGAGGAAGATTTGGGGAGGAGCGAATGAGAGGTAGATTTGGGGAGGAGCGGATGAGGGGAAGATTGGAGGAGGAGCGGATGAGAGGTAGATTTGGGGAGGAGCGGATGAGAGGTAGGTTTGGGGAGGAGCGGATGAGAGGTAGGTTTGGGGAGGAGCGGATGAGAGGTAGATTTGGGGAGGATCGGATGAGAGGTAGGTTTGGGGAGGAGCTGATGAGAGGTAGATTTGGGGAGGAGCGGATGAGAGGTAGGTTTGGGGAGGAGCGGATGAGAGGTAGATTTGGGGAGGAGCGGATGAGAGGTAGATTTGGGGAGGAGCGGATGAGAGGTAGATTTGGGGAGGAGTGGATGAGAGGTAGATTTGGGGAGGAGCGGATGGATGAGAGAAAGATTTGTGGAGGAGCGGATGGATGAGAGAAAGATTTGTGGAGGAGCGCATGAGAGGAAGATTTGGGGAGGAGCGGATGAGAGGTAGATTTGGGGAGGAGCGGATGAGAGGTAGATTTGGGGAGGAGCGGATGAGAGGTAGATTTGGGGAGGAGCGGATGAGAGGTAGATTTGGGGAGGAGCAGATGAGAGGTAGATTCGGGGAGGAGCGGATGAGGGGAAGATTGGAGGAGGAGCGGATGAGAGGTAGATTTGGGAAGGAGCAGAGGAGGGGAATATTTGTGGAGGCGCGGATGAGAGGTAGATTTGGGGAGGAGCGGATGAGGGGAAGATTGGAGGAGGAGGGCATGAGAGGAAGATTTGGGAAGGCGGATGAGAGGAAGATTGGGGGATGAGAGGGAGTTGGGGGAGGATGGAGTAGGAGTGGAAAATATGCCTCTGGGGATGGGGAGAGTGTAAGAGGAGGAAGATTAGGGGAGGTGGAATGGGTGATGACGCAAGAAGTGTGAGGTCCGGGAGTTCAAAGTGGACGTGTTGGCAGAAGAAGAACTCAGGAGAGGGATGATGATGTTGGTGAGGAACAGCACAGAGCAGGTAGAGTGGTGAAGGGATCCGATGTAGCACAAGGATGAAAATGCGATTTATATCTTTATACGGTACTATAAGTAAAAGGATTGTGTTTAAATCCTGTTGTTGGAGACATTGCAAAAGTTTATTCCACATAATCTATATAATAATCTATATAATAATAGCGTAAGGACTCGACTTTGTTATCCCTTTGACGCCGCACCCAGTGACCCGATACCCACGGCACTAATGGATTTACGATCTACGAACCGCGCGCTTTGTTTATCACGAACAGACATACTCGAAAAATCTGAATTAGCCGACGTCGGGGCCCAAAAGCATCCGATTAACTGCCGATACGACGCCATCTTACGACGCCATCGTATTGGCGTCTGCTGGGCGAAGGCGAAGCAAGCCGTCCACTGAGTGGACAATCCAGAGCATGCATTTGTGCCAGTGTCGGCGATCGTTGTTTATATACACACTCTTCATTCTCATCTTTCTTCCTAACTCTTACTCGGACAAGCAAATCCCCTAGCCTATGCCATCCATAATGGTACACTCTATCCATACACCACATCCTCCCTTCCGTGGATGTTCCACGGGTTTCGGCTAGTATTAATTAATAGTAATACAGCTGAAACTTGAAAGACGAGGTGTCAAGGTCACAAAAGGTCCATCTACGTTTCCCCTCACCTCACAATAAAACCACACACGTCACAGGGCCAGAAAACGTAACAACGATGGTGTGATGTTATGACGAAATAAGGCGCCAAGTGAAGACCCGGTTAGAAATAAAACCCAAGCGAGGCCTAACAGTCATGTAACTTCAAAGCTCGGCCATTCCCACCTGGGCGCGGGTGCGCGGGACATTCGGCTCCTGCTGCTCCGGGGCATGGTTCACCTCGACACAAACCTCCACGGGTTACACTTACACCTGAGGAAGAAATAAAACCCCGCAAACCGGACAGCGACCAAAGACGAGCAAGGACGACAAACGACTCGCGTCACAACGGCGTGCGCCTGACGTCACTGACTTTCAGATGCTGGACCGTTCGTATCACGTGGTTCAGATCACTACGTCAGGATATTTTTTTTATTTTCACAGGCGAGAATGCGCACCTGAGGGGGGGGCGAAGGACGCAAATATTTAAATAAAATATATAAATAAAGCAAATAAGCAATATGTAAATATTTATATTTGTAACCGACTTATGAGTTACCTCACTGTAAATAGGAATAAACGACGCCACTGTAAATAGGTGAGGGACGTCACCTATCGCATCGGTTGAAATTGGACGGATGAGAAAGAAAAAAAAAATCGTTAAATTACTGTTTAATACTCGAAATAGAAACACCTGTGCCCGTATACCAGGGGAACCCAAGGAGAGGGTGGGTGACTGGTGCCCATATGCATGTACACACCATTCCACATAGTTGAGTTACGTGTGTATTTAGTCTGTTTCATCTTAATGAAGTATTTCATTTTCACAATCGCTTCTCCTACAAAGTTTTTTTTATATTCTTCCTCCTCTCTACATTCTTCTTACTAGGGCATGCCCGTACTATATATAAGCTAGGACGTGCCCGTACGTGGGTGCCCGTTCCTTGCCAAAAAAAAAAAAAAAAAATTTGTGTAGGGGTGTGTGTGTGTAAACATCCTAGGGCGTGCCCGTACGTGGGTGCAAAAAAACATGCGTGCAAACAACAACAACAAAAAAAAACTTTGAAACCACGTGGCAGTAACGACCACAGAACCCCCCCCCCTCTATTTACATGAATGGTTTGGTCCATTCGCAACGACCACAGAACCCCCCCCCCCCTCTATTTACATGCAATGGTTTGGTCCATTCGCAACGCCAAAGCGAACGGCGAACGGCTAAATCGCCATAGCTCGGTAAGTACTTGTCCGATTAATTTCAAACCTTGAAAAGGCACATCCTCGGGTCCCCAGCAATATACCTGGCAAGTTGCAAGTATATCGGACCCGTGGTTGTCGAGAAACAGCGGTCACAGACAAACGTACAAACGTACAAACAAACACACAGAGATTACTGGAATTATAGATAGATTCTTCCTTCTTATTTTCTTCTGCTTCTTCTTCTGCCTCTTATATCCTTATTTTTCTCTTTCTTCTTCTTCTTCTTCTATCTAATGGCCTTTCAGAGCCGGGAGGTTCTATATACGCCACACGTTTAAAACTTCGGCTTAAGCAAACAAGTACGGGGGACTTTATATTGTTTGGCCTGTTGATTTTATCAATTTGAAAACCGATTTGCAAAGACGAGGTGCTTTTGGCGCAATCGGGCATGAGAGTGTAAGTGTATCCGGTACACCTGACCAGATGATCCCCATCTCTCGGGCAGAGGCAGAGTGGAAAGGCGCGATTTGGGTTCCTCGTACCGAGGGCATTCATTGAGTGAAGATGTTACAAATCGTCGGGTGAAACCCTATCCTATGTAAATACAGTTCAGTACACCCTGTCCTATATAAATACACCCTTTCCAAAGTAAATACAGTTCAGTACACCCTATCCTATGCAAATACAGTAGCCTACACACTGTCCGATATGAATACTCTTTCCAATGTAAATACAGTACACCCTATCCTATGTAAATACAGTACACCCTATCCTATGTAAATACACCCTTTCCAATGTAAATACAGATCAGTACACCCTATCCTATGTAAATACAGTAGTGAAGTGTGGTGCTGCGCCCACAACTTGCTTGCCAAAGAGGTAGGCCACAACGCTTTTGATAAACCAAGAGTCTTTATTATGAAAGCTCGAACTGCAGCACTGGACGGGCCCGAGCTTAGAGCCCGCATATATGTGCCGAGGCCACGCCTCGTCCCCGGGCCTGGGCCTGGCCGATCGGTCGATAGGCGGGGCATGCATTACAGTTCCCCGCCTGGACGTTCGCGCCACCTGCTGGTGCGCTGAATTCGTGTCCCTTGCTTGTGTCCGCCACACGTGCCCCCCCAGAATTCCCGCGCACCTGAAGGGTGAGTTTGCGGGGAACCCGGATGACCCGGCCGAAACGCCCCCTGGCGATGGGTGCCGGTCTGGGGGGTGGCGGGACGGCGGGGCTGGGGGGTGCCGGGGGTCCGACCGCCAGGGGGCGGCCTCGACGTGGAGGCAGAGCTGCTGGCGGGGGTGCCGGGGGTCCGACCGCCGGGGGGCGGCCTCGACGCGGAGGCAGAACCGCTGGCGGGGGGTGGTCCGGATCGAGGTGGACCAGCTTGAGGCGGTCCACGGAAATGCGATCCTGGGCACCGCCGATGTCGACCGTGAAAAATTTGTCCCCGGCCTCCAACACGCGGAAGGGCCCGTCGTACGGGGGCCGTAGCGGTGCCCGGTGGGCGTCGTGCCGGACAAACACGTACTTTGCCGTGCGAAGCTCCGGGGCGATGTGGGAAGGCGGGCAACCGTGGTGTGCCGTTGGCACCGGGGTGAACCTCCGGGCGGTCTCCTGAAGGGCGGAGCACTGTTGTACCGCGGACCAAGGAGCCGTGGAGTCGGGGATAAATTCACCCGGTACCCGCAGCGGTTGCCCGAAGACCAGCTCTGCCGAGGACGCGCGCAGGTCGTCCTTGGGCGCCGTCCTGAGGCCCAGCAGGACCCAGGGGAGTCTGTCGACCCAGCCGCCGTCGCAGAGGCTGGCCCGGAGCGCGGCCTTCATGGAGCGATGAAAGCGCTCGCACAGGCCATTGGCCTGGGGGTGGTAGGCCGTGGTGCGGTGTAGTTTCACCCCGAGCCCTTGTGCCACCGCGGCCCAGAGCTCCGAGGTGAACTGGGGGCCGCGGTCGGATGAGATGTCCGAGGGGGCACCGAACCGGGCAACCCAAGTGGCGATAAAGGCTTGCGCCACCTCAGCCGCAGACGTCGCCGCCAATGGGACGGCTTCCGGCCACCGTGTGGTGCGGTCGACCATGGTGAGGAGGTGGGTGAACCCTCGCGAGGGGGGCAGAGGTCCCACCAAGTCGACGTGCACGTGGTCGAACCGCCGCTCGGGCACTGTAAACGGGGCCAACGGTGCCTGGGTGTGGCGGTGGACCTTTGCGCGCTTGCACGCGAGGCTCGTCCTGGCCCAGTCGCGGACCTCCTTCCGGAGGCCATGCCAGACGAACTTTGCCCCGACGAGTTTCTGGGATGCCCTCGCACCAGGGTGGGACAGGCCGTGGATGGCGTCGAACACCGGGCGCTGCCAGCCAGCGGGCACGATGGGGCGAGGCCGGCCGAGGGAGATGTCGCATAGGAGGGCCGTCCCCGCGGCGTCGAACGGCACCTCGGTGACGCGGAGGCCCATGACGGCGGTCCGCAAGGCCTGGACGCCGGGGTCGGCGGTCTGGGCCTCCGCCATCCGGGCATAGTCGACCCCGAGGTGGACCGCGTGCACGACGGACCGGGAAAGGCAATCCGCCACCGGGTTGTCCTTACCCGCCCCGTGACGGATGTCCGTCGTGTACTCGGACACGGCAGAGAGGTGGCGCTGCTGCCGTGCCGACCATGGCTTGGCGACCTTGGCCATCGCGAACACAAGGGGCTTGTGGTCAACGAAGGCCGTGAACGGGCGGCCCTCCAGCAGATGGCGGAAGTGTCGGACCGCCAGGTGGAGTCCGAGCAACTCGCGGTCGAAGGTGCTGTACCGGCGTTCGTGCGGGCAAAGCTGCCGGCTGAAAAACGCCAGCGGTTGCCAAGCACCACGCACCCATTGCTCGTGCACCGTGCCCACCGCGTAATCCGACGCGTCGGTGGTTAGGGCGATCGGTGCATCGGGCGCCGGGTGCGCCAGCATGGTAGCGTCGGCCAGAGCCAGCTTTGCGCCCGCGAACGCCGCGGCCATTGGCTCCGACCACGCAATGTCACCTTTGCCCGGCTTTCCCCGGAGGGCCTCGTGCAAGGGGCGGAGGAGCTGGGCGACGTGGGGCACGAAGCGGTGGTAAAAGTTTACCATGCCCAGGAACTCCTGGAGCCCCTTGATCGTGCGGGGCCACGGGAAATCCCTGACCGCCTCCACCTTGGCCGGTAAAGTCAAATCCCACCACCCAAACCGGGTGGCGGATGTCAACCGTGCGGCGATTATCGCCGCCTCAACGACGCCACCACCCCCGACCGGTACCCGATACCGCATATCCAGGACTTTTACACCCGTTTCGCAGGGCGGGTGATCTTCTCCAAGGTCGACCTTATTCGGGGCTACCACCAGGTACATGTCCGGCCGGCCGACGTTCCGAAGACGGCTGTAATTACACCCTTTGGCCTCTTCAAGTTCCTCCGAATGCCGTTCGGCCTTAAGAACGCGGCCCAGGCATTCCAGCGGCTGATGCACAGCGTGCTGCGCGACCTCACCTTCCTTTTCGTCTACTTGGATGACATTCTCGTCGCCAGCACTTCCCGGGCGGACCACCTCATCCACCTGCGCACGCTTTTTGAGCGCCTCGGCCAGCACGGCCTCATCATCAACCCGGCGAAATGCCAGTTTGGCGTGGCTGCCGTCGACTTCCTGGGACACCACATCACGAAGCGCGGGGCCGTTCCGCTGCCGACCAAGGTGGAGGCCGTTAAAAGTTTCCCGCGCCCCCGCTCCGTCAAGGCCCTGCAGGAGCTTTTGGGTATGGTGAACTTCTACCACCGGTTCGTGCCTCGCACCGCCAAACTCATGCGCCCCCTGTACGAGGCCCTCAGGGGTAAGCCGGGCAAGCACGACATCGCCTGGACCGAGGAGATGGACGAGGCGTTCACGGGCGCTAAGCTGGCCCTCGCCAACGCAACCATGCTGGCGCACCCGGCGCTCAACGCACCCATCGCCCTTACCACGGATGCTTCCGACTACGCGGTGGGCACCGTGCACGAGCAGTGGGTTAACGGGGCTTGGCAACCGCTGGCCTTCTTCAGCCGGCAGCTCCGCCCTAACGAGCGCAAATACAGCACGTTCGACCGCGAGCTCCTCGGCCTTTACCTGGCGGTTCGCCACTTCCGCCACCTTTTAGTGGGCCGCCCATTCACGGCATTTGTGGACCACAAACCCCTGTTCTTCGCCATGGCCAAGGTCTCAGAGCCGTGGTCGGCTCGTCAGCAGCGCCACCTCTCCGCCGTGTCCGAATTCACGATGGACATCCGGCACGTCGCGGGCAAGGACAATGCTGTGGCCGATTGCCTCTCCCGGTCCGTCGCGGGCGCCGTCCACCTCGGCGTGGACTATGCCCGCATGGCGGCCGACCAGATCTCCGACCCCGCGGTGCAAGCCCTCCGGACAGCGGACATGGGCCTGCGGTTGTCCGACGTCCCCTTGAAGGACACAGGCACAGTTCTCCTGTGCGACGTTTCCCTGGGCCAACCTCGTCCCATTGTGCCCGCTGGATGGCAACGGCTCGTTTTTGGCGCCATCCACGGCCTTAACCACCCGGGCCGGAAAGCGTCGCAGAAGCTCGTGGCAGCGAAATTCGTCTAGCACGGGCTCCGGAAGGACGTCCGCGACTGGGCCAACGCCTGTGTCGCCTACCAGCGTGCGAAGGTCCACCGGCACACCCAGGCCCCGTTGGCACCATTCGACGTGCCCGCGCGGCGTTTCGACCACGTCAATGTGGACCTGGTGGGACCCCTTCCCCCCTCGCGGGGCTTCACCCATCTCCTCACGATGGTGGACAGGACCACCAGGTGGCCGGAGGCCGTCCCGCTGACGTCAACGACGTCCGCCGACGTGGCGCAGGCCTTCATCGGCACCTGGGTCGCCTGTTTCGGCGCCCCATCGGACATCTCCTCTGACAGAGGCCCACAGTTCACCTCTGAGCTTTTGGGCACGGTCGCTCAGGCCTTGGGGGTCAAACTTCACTGCACCACGGCCTACCACCCCCAGGCCAACGGCTTGTGCGAGAGGTTCCACCGCTCAATGAAGGCCGCTCTCAGGGCCAACCTCCAGGACGACAGTTGGGCTGACAGGCTTCCGTGGGTGCTATTGGGCCTCCGGACGGCCCCTAAAGAAGACCTCCAGGCTTCTACCGCCGAGCTTGTCTACGGCCAACCACTGCGCGTGCCGGGGGAGTTCATCCCTGACGCCACCGGCCCCTGGTCCGCGGCTTGCCAACGCTTGGTCCTCCAGGAGGCCGCCAGGAGATTTGCCCCGGTGCCCACATCTCATCATGGCTGTCCTCAACCCCATGTCCCCCCAGCGCTCCGCATAGCGGAGTACGTTTTTGTGCACAACGACGCGCACCGGGGACCGCTCCGGCCGCCGTACGATGGACCTTTTCGGGTCTTGAGGAGGGGTGACAAGTCGTTCGTCATCGACATTGGCGGCAAACCGGACCATATCTCCGTGGACCGCCTCAATCCGGCCCATTTAGACCTCGACCAACCTCCACGGTTGGCCCTTCCTCCACGGCGGGGCCGTCCCCCGTCGACCAAGCCCCCCGCCCGACCATCCGCCGCCAAGCCGCCTCCCACCCCCACACGAATCGCCAGGGGTCGTTTCGGCCGGGTCATTAAGGCCCCCCACAAACTGACTCTCCCTGTACAAGTGAATTCTGGGGGGGGGGGGGGGGGGGGGCGCATGCAGCGGTTACCGGACACAATTCTCTTGTACCGGCCGGTGACGTAATCAGCGGGCGGTCACTCAAAATGCATACCACGCCCCGTTGAGAGGCGTGGCTTACTGTTTGAATTTGAAATATATATTGCCGCTCGGGGTAACCATTTTCAGTGCATTTGTGCTGAGCTCGGAATAAACAGCTCTGTGAAGCTCAGCTTGTTGTCGCGTCCATATTGTTGGAGTTCGACGTGGGAGCACAGCTCCACAATCCTGTGATTCCCCTCAGTGAAGACCTGGAAATCACGAATAGCCAAAGCGAGCGTTAATGGAAGCGTTCAATTCAATAGCGCATTTTATATCTACACGCGGGTCGAAGAACGAAGAAGAAGAAGCTGGAAGCGATTACCTGGACGGCCTCGCTGACGTCTTCACCCTGCGAAAAGTAACTCAAACGGGAACGGGTTAAAACGTACAGGGAAAAATAATAAAAGGATTTATTTACGGAACCCAATAACAAGGAAACGTGCCGGTTAAATAAATGTCCTAAAATGGAGTGCTCCCACACCAGACGTATAACGCACACGAGGGGAGAATATTTCTGAAAATAAAAGCGTCGTGTGTGTGTGTGTGTGTGTGTGTGGGCTTAGCTCAACCACCCGGGGTCTCGTTAGGGTTCGTCGGCTCATCCGGTGCGCCGGCAGGAACCGCCCGGTCGTTGGCGGGAACCGCCCGTTCCCATGCTGCTAGGCCTCCGTTCCCTCGTGTGCTCGTGGCATGTCCGCGCCCCCTCCAGGCAGGTCGCGTGAGTCAGCGAACAATCCACAGCTCCCCTCATTCCGACCACAGGTTACGTCCCGCACACCGTCGCTCGCCAATGTCCGGAACCAAGAGGAGAGAGTCGATGGCAGAGGAATGTGTGAGGGCCAAGCGAGAGAGAAGGCAAGAGAGTTCAAGGCAAGGAGAAGAACGACGTCCGGGCGCGAAGGGATCCAAAACGAGAGGGCCAAATGCCGACCAGCCGTTGTTTTTACATCCTGTCTCCTGACGTCATCGGTCCACCCCTCCAATCAGTCCGTCGCCTCTCGACCTCTGGAATGTTTTTCCCACGTCAGTCCTTCACCATTGGCCGAGCGCTTCGAGCTCTCCTCCTCATGCCATCGGTCGGTGGCCAATCAGTCCGTCGCTTCCTTCTACCTATCAGCGGGTCGCTTCTTGCCTCTGGGCTTTAGCTGCATGACGATTGGCCCTCCCTACCATTGGTGTGATCGCCCCATCAAACCCCTCAATCAATCCGTTGCGAGGTGGGCATGGCCTGAACAATGTTTTATCGCCATGTTGACACAATGCGTGGGCGCTTCCTGCCTGCACTTCCGGTGAATTTTATTGTGGGGGGTGGGGGGGAATTTAATTAGTATGTGTGGTGCTATAAGGCCTGCCTAGTGTCTATTGGTGTAGTGCCATAAGGGACAAAGGATAAATCACAAGGTCTCACAAACAGGGGAATTAGCATAATCCCTACGATAATTAGCACAAGGCCATCCTTGTATGACCACAAATATACAAGCTTAATCCGACATCCGGGCTAAACAGGTCCCTGACTTATGTACATCGAAATGGCTCTTTCTACCCCCCGATCATCAGAGCATCTACCTATACAGATCTACCTGAATCTATATATCACTTTACCCAACCGACATAACACAGCCCCCCTCCTGGAACCATCGCCCCTGCAAGGTTCACCGCAGGCACTACCCTCCCAGTCTTAACACTTATTGTCTCACACTTAATTAACCTATGAAATAAATGAGGAGGGCTGTGGGATGTGAGCCGAAGCTACCTACCTATGCTCCTTAACATGTTACCCCCTTAAACAACCATGCATTTCAAATATTTGCACAATTATTATTTGTCGTTCCTGCGGAGGAAGGAAACAAACAACACGCAAACCTAAATTAACCACAAGCCTTAACCCTTTGAGTACGGATGACGTCCAGTGCCGCAACCCACGAAAACGTTTTGTGTACGGATGACATTACTACACGTCATCGACTATAACTATAAATAGATCGTCAGTACGTGGTTGCATTCTGTTACGTGTTCCTCCCCGACCTCCTGGTCTCGGTATACCTCCGAACCCCAGGAGGGGCCACGGCAGAAAAATATATTATTCCGTGTCGAAATCAATAAGGAAACCACACCAATGGTTATGAACAAACCAATAATATATTGTTACGGTCCGCGGATTAGATGTTATTTACCGAGCGGAGGCACCGCGGCCGAACAGTTTTTCCCCGACTCACCCGATTCACCCAGACGTTGGCCGTATCGCGCCACAGCTATTCAATGTGGGAAAACTCTAAAACGACCGAATGCAAAGAGGAAGAAGAAGACGTACAGAAGAGTAACGGGGTTTATTATTTCACACACACAAGCAAAAAGGAGCAGTCACGGTTATGTACAGGGACATGAAAAAGCAGGTGACACAGTGAAAATTACTAGCTTATACAGACTTAATTGACTACCCAGGACAGAACAAACAGAACAAACTCACGTACACCAAAAGGATGGAAATTGCAGGCAGGAATGACAGGAGGTGGGTGGCTGGAGGAAGGCACGGAGCTGGCTGGAGTTTGATCCCGCACGGGACGTCGGGCTGGACCTCGACGGCCGCTGATGCCACCGATCCTGTCGTGTGCGCGGGATCACGGGTCGGAGCTGCTTGGTGGAGCCGACGCGCTGGTGGGGGGTCTGGCGTGACGGGTTCTCTCCTCTCTCTCTTTCCTGGTCCAACCACTCTTCACCACTGACAACTCAACGCAACCCCTCCACTCTACGCAACCACTGACCACCACTGACGACCAACCCAGCTCTGACCAAAACCACACACTCAGCTCTTGTCATAGCTCATCTCCCATCTCATCTCATCTCGTAAAAGCTCATCTCTCTTCTCAGCTCATCTCTCTTCTCAGCTCATCTCTCTTCTCAGCTCATCTCTCTTCTCAGCTCATCTGCTTGGGGAATGTCCCTCGGCGGGTTATATAGGCCCTGCCCCTCAACCTTCGCGAACCTCCTTGATGTTTCTCTCCACACCCTCTCCAAGTCCAACCCCTTGTTCGTGGTTGGTTGAGTGGGGCTGACTCACTCCTCCCCTCTATGACGAGGTGGGGACCCGCCTTTCTTCCCCAACCCTGCCTCGTGGTCAATGGCGGCAATTGTTGGTTGGCAATGCGAATGGCAATCGACGAAAGGGGGAATGGAGGTTTTTGGGAATTGGGAATGAAGGGAATCTATCTCTTTCACTTGGTGCAATGGAGTGGCATGTTAATGGAAGACAAGGCCTTACCCTAAAACACATAATAAAGATATAAGCTACTGAACAAGGGTTTTATCATGTCCTTCAATGTGGTGTTTCATGGAATTAACTACCGGGACGCCCTTTTTACCTTTACACAACTCTGGAGGCAGGAGGGGCCATAATCAACAATGTTGCACAGCAATTTCCAATACAATACACACAATCAAAAACATACAATCCTCATATCCGCAACAATATTATAAATCACACAGGAATAACATTACCACAAATGACAATTAAGAGTGCACTCTCTATTCCATCAGCTAGCATGCATAAGGTAACTCACAGTGTTCCAAGTGAGTGGAAAGAACCTTCCCCAATGTCTCTATATTCCCGTCTTCGAGCTCAGAGTTGGTCCCCTCCAGTGATCAACGCAATGATGTCGACTCGAAACCAGAATCTCGTTCCGAGGGCAGGCACAGACACGCCGCCCAAAACGGCACCAAGGCGCACGCGGCCCAAAGCGGAGAAAAGGGTCACGTGGTTAAAGTGGCACAAAGGCGCACTCACGGCGACTGGGAAATCCAAAGGCCCCCTCCAGGTATGAACATTCACTGTTCATGGTCGGCGAGCCGCAAAGTAATCGTCAGAAGCCTCGGTGCACACACACACCACGGATACGTCTGAACGTTGTGGAAATGGTTGACGAAGCAAGGAAAGTTTGCTCGACGCGCGAAGTGCACGAGTCAAAATGGCGGACGGCTCATACTTGAGACGTAATCACACGACGATGGTTCCTCCGAATCCAACGCCAACCTGACACGCAGGTTTGATCAATCACAGCGATAACAACTCTATCGCGGAATCCCTTTCCAGGAAACCCAAAGTTCACTCGTGTCTCTTGCTCGACCATGTTCGATCCAGAACGCAAAGCAACCAGCTTCTTCTCCGACTTTTCTCACCGCCTCCTCCTCTTCACCTCCTTGTCTTCCGGTTCGGGTTCCTGTATCATTTTAAGGTAACCTTTTTAACTTTTAATAACTGTTCATAAACAATAAACCTTTGGAAGACAATAATAGTACGTAGAATCAGAAATCTTTCAAGTGGAGGGAAACCACAACAGCGGAAGTGACGAATCCATAACACTTCCCCCCTTCAAGAAAGAAAGTTTGAACACAGCGAAAACTTTCTTTGCAGACAAACTCTTTCAACAAACAAAAGTAAACTCACAACCCACAAGGATTTCCAAAGTTAATTCACTCTGGACAAAGCATCAGCCACGACATTGTCCCTGCCCTTTACATGTTCAATTTCCAAGTTGAACCCCTGCAAAGCCAAACTCCATCTCCTCAACCTCTGATTTTTACTTTTAGTTTCTTTTGAATGAAGGTTAAGGGGTTGATCAAAAATCCAAAGTCAAACAAATCGATAGCACTTTTTCCGGGAGGCCGAGCTGAGGGCCAGGTTCCATGGTGGTTGGGTGGTGAGGCCTGGACATTTTCACTACATGGACGCCTTTAGGAACGTGGAATTCATGGTTAGTCCGTGTAGGGAAGTTCACTACATGGACGCCTTTAGGAACGTGGCGTTCACGGTTAATCCGTGTAGAGAAGTTCACTACATGGACGCCTTTAGGAACGTGGCATTCACGGTTAATCCGTGTAGGAATCTTGGCTCGGCTGCTCCACAGCATTCAGTGTTTCAACTCTTTCTAACTTTCATAACAATCACGGTTGGACCACTTGTCACAGTAGTCACATGAATAGCGGTCTCCTTCTCGGCCACTGCTCGGATAATCCTTCCTTTGGGAGCTGCCATGACTCTGGAAGCCTCCTTAATAATATGGATTGCGGCCACCACCACTACTCCGTGGTCCTCCTCTGTAGCCCCCTCGCCGCCTATGGCCTGCCGTCTCTACGGCTATGGCCTGACCCTCCAAATCCTTACCATTCCAATTCTTCTCTGCCTCGTTGGCGTCCTTTGTGCTTTCAAACATGACAAAGCCAAACCCTCTTGACTTGTGCGTTTCCCTGTCTTTTACCAACCGCACTTCCAAAAGCGGTCCATATTTTCTGAAGACAGAGGTCAGAACTTCTTCCTTTGTTTTGAAGTTCAGTCCACCGACAAATAACTTGCTACATTTGTCGCCATCCCTAACTGGGGTGGTGTTATTTTCCCTACTGGGCTTTTTAACAACCATCGGGTTACCATAAACTTGACCACCGGCCAAATCATTCCCGATAACAACAGATACTCCCTCTATAGGAAGAGTGGCTTGTAAACCTACGGTGACCGGTCCTGACACCAAATCAGACTCCAAATGGATGGCATGAAGTGGAGCTCTAACACAGCCACCAATCCCCTGTAAACGAACACTATCACCAGTTGCCGTCTCCTCTGACAATGGCAAGATGCCTTCAAGCATTAAAGATTGATGTGCTCCTGTGCCCCTCAACACACTAACAGGTCTCCGGTTAGTCGGGTCTCCACCCAGTGACACCAACCCCTCTGAAATAAGTGGTTGGTAACTCTGTTGAGGGCGATTTCTCACATTGGCCATTGCATTCGGAGTTGTACTAGTCAAACTCCGCTCCTGATTTTCCTTTCCCCGAGCATAACAGTGGGACATCAAGTGTCCAGGTTTATGGCAAAAAGCGAAAGTAGGCCCGGAGGAGAACCTCGTGGTTTGTCTCGAGCCCCCTGGAGGATAAGTCTGCCTTGGAACCGCTGTCTTCGGATTTCTAGAAGTCGTGGTATCAAAGTGGTCCTCATTTTCATCTCGAGGCCGCCCCCATGAATTTTCGTTCTCCGCCCCTGATGTACCATAGCTCCCCTGGCTAGGTCTAGGCGAGAAGTTCGGTTTGTGGAACCCCATCCTGTGTGTTAAGGCATAGTCATCTGCCATGGTTGCTGCTTCATACAGCTTTGGTACTTTCCTTTCCTCCAGATGTACTTTAATGTCCTCGTGGACACACTGCTGGAATTCCTCCACCAGGATCAATTGTCGCAATAGTTCGAAGTCTTTCCCAACCCCTTTTGAGTCACACCACCTATCAAACATGGTTTCTTTCATTCTGGCAAACTCCACATGGGTCTCACTCTCCCTCTTCCTGGCATTCCGGAATTTTTGCCGGTAAGCTTCCAGGACCAATTCATAGGCTTTGAGAATGTTTTTCTTCAAAATCTCATAATCTGCACATTGGTCAATCGGTAAAGCCGAATAAATATCTTGAACTTTACCCACCAGAACACTTTGCACTAATATGGTCCAGGACTCCTCAGGCCAGTTTAGCAGTTGAGCCACCTTCTCAAAGTGTGAAAAAAAATTGGCTACCTCCTTTTCATTGAAGGGTGGAACCAGCCTCACATGTCTGCCAACATCCCAGGTGTTCTGATGAGGTGTCGAACCAGTCGGCATGGATGGTACCTCTCCCCGTTCTTTCATTATACTTAGGCAGTTAAGACCGAAAAATAGAGCGTATCGTTCATTTTTTCAGGAAAGCACTAAATTTGCCACAGATGTAGTATGGACCTATACAATTGTTTTCCTGAGGGACGCCCAAAAATTCAGAACCCCTGGTGGCCGCCATATTGAATTTCAACATGACCACCCTCTGTGACCTATTTCCCTCAATAACTTCTATACTATGAGCGATAACACCACAGTTCCAGTGTCTTACCCCATGTTTTCATGGTCTCTGAATCCAATGGGATCAATTGCATAAAGATTGGCATCCATCATTATCTTGCCAAAACGAAGTTTTTGCAAGATGTATTAGTCAGCTTGTATGTTTGTTTGTTTGTTTTTTTGTTTGTGGTTAATCATTTTTTTTTCACGTTTAGATCACTCTGTACACCACAGTTATTATTGGAAACTCCTGTAACTTCGCATATCAGAGTCCTATAGAGATACCCTTCAGCACACAAAATTTTGAAGGTCAAGGTCAAAGGTCAAGGTCACTTTGTGGTCAATCATGGAGGTCGACGAAACACTAATTTTTTGAGTAACTTTGATCGGATCGTCTCCAAACTTCATGGGAATCTAGTATATGGTCCGGCGCTCAGCTGATTAGTTTTTGGTGGCGATCGGCCTTGACCTTCATGGTTAGCGCTGGAGGTCGAAAATTATTGACCCCAAGGTCAAATTACGAAACCCTTATTTTTTGAGTAACTTTGATCTTATGATCTCCAAACTTGGTGGGTATATAGGGTGTGGTATGGCGCTCAGTTGATTAGTTTTTGGTGTCGATCGGCCTTGACCTTCAAGGTCATTTTGAAGGTCATTCAATTTTGACCAAAAGGTAAAATTTTCAAGTTTCAGTTAAGATATCGAGTAGTACCTCAAATTGAAGCCCTTGTTGAGTGCTTTCCAAACATATAACTAGTTTGACAATGTGACGTCATTTGACGGCGTTATGACGAAAAAACTGCACTTTTCATGTATATTGTATTGCTTTAGTTCGCATTGTTTAGGTCACTCTGTAGAGCACAGTTCCCTTTGGAAACTCTTGTAAGTTCGCATATCAGAGTCTTTTCGAGATACCCTTTAGCACACAAAATTATGAAGGTCAAGGTCAAAGGTCAAGGTCACTTTACGGCCAATCATGGAGGTCGACGAAACACTAATTTTTTGAGTAACTTTGATCGGATCGTCTCCAAACTTCATGGGAATCTAGTATATGGTCCGGCGCTCAGCTGATTAGT
This sequence comes from Myxine glutinosa, assembly GCF_964187855.1. Lineage (NCBI taxonomy): Eukaryota > Metazoa > Chordata > Myxini > Myxiniformes > Myxinidae > Myxine > Myxine glutinosa. The sequence goes on along the minus strand of NC_136264.1, from coordinate 134,826,053 downwards.
TTTTGGTGGCGATCGGCCTTGACCTTCATGGTTAGCGCTGGAGGTCGAAAATTATTGACCCCAAGGTCAAATTTTGAAATCGTAGGTACCATATCGAGTAATACCTCATATGAATGCCCTTGATGAGTGCTTCCCAGATCTGTAAACAGTTTGACGCTATGACGTCATTTGATGACGTCATGACGAAAAAACGGAATTTTCATGAAAAAATTATTTCCTCAGTTCTCATCAAAATCTTTCAATATTTCATGTGCGTTGGTCATGAAGACATACTATTCACCATACGAAATTATTAAGGTCAAGGTCAAATGGCAAGATACGGTTCACCCTGTGGGTGACATATGTTCATCTTTAATTTCAAGATGGCCGCCATGGTGTTTCCATTTTTCTTGAATCTCTCATAGTATTTTCGGTAAAATTTCAATTACAAGTGTTACACATTGTTTTATTGGTCTCTGATAACAATGGAATGGTATTAATTAATCAAAGTTACACACAGTTGCAGTTTTAACTTAAAATATTGTGGGCACTTGAAAGGTGGAGGCTCTCGCACAGATGCATAGTACTACAAGCACTGTCCATCGCAGTCACACAGTGATGTGCAGGGCAGATTTGCCCTGGAGCATTTACAGTTGCCTTTACAGGCCGGCTTACAATGGCAGCTTGTAAGCTCTGAACATGCCTCCTGTATCAGTGGTATTGTGGTCCAAATTGGTGTCCAAGAAGTCCCTGTTTTCATCCAGACCCAATCAGCTGGTGATGGAAGTTCTGGGTAGGGCACAAGTGCCTGACTCCATACGTGTCCAGCCTGAAAACATGCACGTTTTAGGTGTTGTTCGAAGGCGTCTGCTGTTGGGGGAATGTGATCAATTGTTCTTGCCTTCTTCGTGAACAAGTCTCGGCGCATGTCATTCACTGTCTTTATCTCGGTAGTCCGGTCATAAAGGATGGCAACATATCTTTCTATGCTCTGTAGTTCCATAGTAATAGCGTCCACAGATGGCCTATAAGCGAGAGCATGAAAGGTCTGCGTGGTGCTGGGGTATGCCTCCCAAGCCTTCCAGGCTGTCTTTTTCCCAATTTGGGCAAAAAATGACACTGTGTCGCAGCCAGTGAAGGCATGAAATAATGGCAAAGACTCGGACTTCCTGCGGCCAAGGCCGGTGGCAATTTTATGGATGGCAAGGTAGCGGTAGCTTTTACCAGTGCCAATGGCAATCCAGAGTTCCTCCACACCGTGTGACTGGTAGGTAAAGTAGTGTGCTATTGCCAAGACCACAATACAAGACCAAGACCACTCATAGTATAGAAGTTATTGAGGGAAATAGGTCACAGAGGGCGGTCATGTTGAAATTCAATATGGCGGCCACCAGGGGTTCTGAATTTTTGGGCGCCCCTCAGGAAAACAATTGTATAGGTCCATACTACATCTGTGCCAAATTTGGTGCTTTCCTGAAAAAATGAACGATGCTTCCTCTTAACCGCTCTGCTATTACATCCAGCTCCTTGAGTCTAATTTCATGCTGAAGCGCCATTTCACGGTCCTTTAACTCCCTGTCGGCTTTTCTCTCCTCTGCTTCGAGTTCCCTTGCAGCTCTCCTTTCCTCTGCTTTTTTCTCTTCTAACCTTTCCTGGAGTTCTCGTTCCTGTGCTGCTCCTTTTTCCTGGAGTTCTCTTTCCACTCTCCTTTCTTCTGCTTGTTTCTCTTCTAACCTTTCCTGGAGTTCTCTTTCCTGTTCTGCTCTTTCCTTTTCTGCTTTCCTTTCCTCTGCTTTTAACCTTTCCTGGAGTTCTCTTTCCTGTTCTGCTCTTTCCTTTTCTGCTTTCCTTTCCTCTGCTTTTAACCTTTCCTGGAGTCCTCGTTCCCGTTCTGCTCTTTCCTTTTCTGCTTTCCTTTCCTCTGCTTTTTCCCTTTCCTGGCTCAGTAATTGCATCTCCAGTTTCCGGAGCTCCACATCTTCTGGTTCCTCGGGTAACCAATCCCAGGCTACCTCTTCCCATGTTCCTAATCCCACCATAGATTGTATCACCACTGTCTGCATCTCTGCCTTCCTCATATTAGTTCGGACCTCCAAGCTAAAATGTTTGGCCAATTTCAAGAGGTCCGATTTTACTAATGCTCTGAACTGTGCTTCACTAGGGGTCACTGCAAACTTCTCTGCGTCAAACTCCATGGTGACTACTGTTAACACTTGTTAACCTTCACACAAGAAATTTTTAAAAACCCAAAATTTTTTTTTTGTTTTTTTTGGGAAAAATTTGGGAATGTAAGGGAATTCCTTTCCCAGACTAAATTTAGGGAATTTTATATCCCGGACACAGACCCAATTTCGAACCCACGAGTCAATTGGACGAGCCCCCAATTTCTGTTACGTGTTCCTCCCCGACCTCCTGGTCTCGGTATACCTCCGAACCCCGGGAGGGGCCACGGCAGAAAAATATATTATTCCGTGTCGAAATCAATAAGGAAACCACACCAATGGTTATGAACAAACCAATAATATATTATAAATCACACAGGAATAACATTACCACAAATGACAATTAAGAGTGCACTCTCTATTCCATCAGCTAGCATGCATAAGGTAACTCACAGTGTTCCAAGTGAGTGGAAAGAACCTTCCCCAATGTCTCTATATTCCCATCTTCGAGCTCAGAGTTGGTCCCCTCCAGTGATCAACGGAACGATGTCGACTCGAAACCAGAATCTCGTTCCGAGGGCAGGCACAGACACGCCGCCCAAAACGGCACCAAGGTGCACGCGGCCCAAAGCGGAGAAAAGGGTCACGTGGTTAAAGTGGCACAAAGGCGCACTCACGGCGACTGGGAAATCCAAAGGCCCCCTCCAGGTATGAACTTTCACTGTTCACGGTCGGCGAGCCGCAAAGTAATTGTCAGAAGCCTCGGTGCACACACACACCACAGATACGTCTGAACGCGGTGGAAACGGTTGACGAAGCAAGGAAAGTTTGCTCGACGCGCGAAGCGCACGAGTCAAAATGGCGGACGGCTCATACTTGAGACGTAATCACACGACGATGGTTCCTCCGAATCCAACGCCAACCTGACACGCAGGTTTGATCAGTCACAGCGATAACAACTCTATCGCGGAATCCCTTTCCAGGAAACCCAAAGTTCACTCGTGTCTCTTGCTCGACCACGTTCGATCCAGAACGCAAAGCAACCAGCTTCTTCTCCGACTTTTCTCACCGCCTCCTCCTCTTCACCTCCTTGTCTTCCGGTTCGGGTTCCTGTATCATTTTAAGGTAACCTTTTAAACTTTTAATAACTGTTCATAAACAATGGCCCTGTGACATTGTTTGGCCCCGTGACTACCTCTTGGCCCCGTGACAGCCAAACAGCTCCTTACGCTGTCATCCCGCTGGTTGGGGTCTCCACACACACCAGGCTCCGTCACCTCAGGCTTCCTTGCAGCCTCACGGGTTGCCGGGGTCTCTCACTCCAGGGCGCTCAAACAGACCCCCTCCACCGACGGGCTCCAATTTCCAGATTCCATTGGCTGTCAGGGTTAATCACTGCAGAGGGGAGCCGCAGTCATCGCTCCTTGAGAGCTTGATCCGTACCTGCGGACACACACACCTTCCCAACCCTCAAAATCCACAAAAATATTTCCTCCCCTGCTTCCATTCAATTCTCCACCACATATTTTCATGAAAAGATGGTACCAAAAAGATTCTGCCATGGCCTGCTTTCAGGTGAAATCGCAATCCCCAATTCACATTTCAACACCACTTCCAAACACATTAATCACCACTCATTCTCAATTTCCATTCTCCATGACCACATAAAACACATAACCTCTACATTTTTATTTTTTTATTTTTTATTTTTTTGTATACTGAATCGAGGCTCGTGAAAGAGCTAACATTTATTTCACAAACAAATCAACCAGACAAACAAAATATATAAAAAGAGGGAGCGGAAGACAAGATGGGGAGAGAAGGGGAAGCACACAAACACAACATTTGAGAGCAGGGAGAAGTGTGGGAGGGAGAGGGCTTGGGGGGAGGAGGCGTGGGAAAGGGGGGGGGGGGAGGGAGGAGAGGTATAAAACACAAGGGGACCGAAATTAGCGGGGGTAGAAAAGATCAAGGTTTTGGATGGGGGAAGATAAGAGATGGTGGTGAACAGCTGTTTTAAAGACCTGGAGGGTGGAGTGGGATTGAAGAGAGTGAGGGCGTTTGTTCCAGAGGCGGGAGAAAAGAGGAATGAAGGAGTGAAGGTGAGCAGAAAGTCTTGATTTTGGCAGTTTAACCATAAGAGGGTTGCAGGCAGATCTTGTGCGACCTGTAGGAATATTTGGGGGACAGAGCCCAGAGAGAGCTGGGGGGGCAAGGCCAGAGAGGAGTCGGTAGAAGACGGAAAGACCACCAACCTGCCTGCGGTGAGTGAGTGAAAGGCCCTTGGAGTTAGCTTCATCGCGGGAGATTCCAATGATTCTGAACGCTTTGGTTTCAACAGCGTGAAGACGAGCTAGGTGTGAGGCAGGAGCACCAGACCAGAGGGGAGAGCAGTATTCCATAGAGCTGCGGATGAAAGCCTTGTAAGTGGTGAGGAGCTCAGGTGTACCAAGGAAGGACTTCGCACGATGGAGGATGCCCAGTCGGTGACTGGCTGTGGAGGCCAGATTTGAAATGTGGTTTTCCCAGGAAAGATCATGGCAGATAGTGAGACCCAAAAGATTGAGTGACAGAACTTCTTGGAGAGGATTATTCAGAAAGTGGATGGGAGGGTTGTCCAGTCGGTCTTTTCGGAGAGACATCGTAAGAGTGTGAGATTTGTCAGGATTGAAAGACATGTTCCATTTGTTTGCCCAGTCTGTGATTTTGTCCAGGTCTGCAGAGAGTGAGGAGGCTGCAGACTGCCGATCTGAGGGATGAGGAATGGAACGACAGAGAGTAGAGTCGTCAGCAAATAGATAGAGAGGATTTTCAAGAGAGTCAGAGAGATCATTGATGAAGACCAGAAAAAGCACAGGGCCCAGAACACTGCCTTGGGGAACTCCAGCCTGAACAGGAAGAGGAGATGAGAGAAACCCATTCAGGGCCACACGTTGACTACGACCAGAGAGGAAGTCCGCCAGCCATGCGTGGAGATTTCCATGGATACCAAAGGAGGAGGGTTTGGTGAGCAGAGCGGGGTGCCAGACCGTATCGAAGGCACGTGAAATGTCAAGGGAGACAGCTCTAATTTCCTGTTTTGCGTTGAGGACCTCCATCCATTGTTGAGAAAGCAGAAGCAGCATGTCCAGAGTAGAGTGACCAGGTCTGAAACCAAATTGATGGTCAGAGATCAAGCCATTGGAGAAGAGGAAAGATTTCATATCTGAAGCAATGATGGATTCCATGACTTTGCTGATAATTGGGAGAAGGCTGATTGGTCTGTAGTTGCTAGGATCTGTTTTTGCACCTTTTTTGTGCAAAGCGGTGATGTTGGCTGATTTCCAAGCAGATGGCAGATGACCTTGAGCAAAAGAGAGGGTGAAGAGAACAGAAAGAGGGAGTGAAAGAGCAGAAGAACATGATTTTAGGACCCGTGGGCTGATGCCGTCAGGACCAGTTGCAGAATCAGAGTCGAGGGTTGACAGAAACTTTTCCACCTTGTCAGGGGGAAAGGACACAGAGTCCAGGAGCAGCTGGGTACGACTGGGTACGGTGGGTACAGAGAGGGATGGGTTTGGGACACAAGATTTAGAGGCAAACACAGAGTTGAGGCATTCAGCTTTTTCACGTGTGGAGTCAGCCGTGTAGCCGTTTGAGGTGAGGGAGGGGATGGAGGGGGAACAAACACCAGAAACAGATTTGACCAGACGCCACCAGGATTTGGAAGAGGGAGACAGATAAGAGAGTTCCGTCTTGAGAACGGTGAGATATTGTTTCCTGGCTCTCCTGAGGGTGGACACACACTTGTTTCGGGCTTTGTGAAAGGAAATGAGATTTCCTTCCGTTGGATTTGCTTTCCAGGAGACGAAAGCAAGTTGTTTCTGGGCAACAGCCTCACCACAAGATTCCATGTACCATGGACGGGAGGAAGGGTATGACAACTGAAGACGAGATGGGATAAATCTGTGCATGAGAGAGAGCAATTTACTTTGAAAGAATTCCCAGGATGAGTTGATGTCGGAGGCGGTAGAGATGGGAGACCAGTCCAGATGATTGATGGCTGCTTGAAGACCGTGCCAGTTGGCCTGAGTGAAATGCCAGACTCGTCGACGCTGAGGAGGCTCTCTGAGAATGGTCAGAGAGATGTCCACTTTAACAAGCACATGATCAGATGAGCCGATTGGAGCAGAAGAAGAGCAGCAGACATTTTTCAGGGAAGTTAGTCATAACCAAGTCCAGAAGAGAAGATGCTCCGTTGACTGAGATCCGGGTCGGGAAATTGACAGATTGTGTCAGTCCCAGTGAGTCGCAGAAGTCCTTTGCTGAAGAGCCATGGCTGGTGAGAGAGGTACCCACACCCAGCCAACTGGCATGGTGACAATTGAAATCACCACATATGAGGAAGAGAGAGTTGGGATGGGTAGATAAACGCCACATAAACAAACGCCACCCACAAGACACTGTGTGGCACACATTCCAATCCCTTCACCGGCCATGCCATCACTCTCACCCGCCCCCTACTACAAATCACTCATGTCCCAATTTAAATAAGCAAGTCCTGAAGCGTGAGACAGTAAACTTCAAGGCCTTACCTCTACCTTGATGTGCAGATATTGGCCGGTTGGTCAGGTCCAAAGTGCAATCCACCCAACAGAATCCCAAAATTTCTCCCATTGGACCAATCAAATTTCTCCAAATTGCCTTTTATCCCACTGTACTGGCAGGTATGTGGATCCGCCTCCTACGGTGACTATGACTAAACTACTACATTTGGCTACAACAGCTCCGCACCGCTACCGTGCAAGGGTCATCGGGACAAGCTGAGCAGCCGCAACACCAACATGGCCCATGAGTGTCCATAAGGGTGCGACCCACCATCCATCCTTCGGCCCCCCTGTGAGGAACATGGCTGCTCTAGCCCCAGCTGGTGAGCACCTGCTGCCAACTCAACCACACCCACAAACCTTGGCCCTGGGGGGAACGGTCGCAGTGCGTGGCAATGTGGCATCCACATCACATCCCCTGCACCGCCCAGTCCACACAACTGCAGCCCCCAGTGCCCACCCACACTTGACCACGCCAAGGTCTAGCAAACAGCCATGCTCCACCAGGAGACTCACCCAGAAGACATGGTCCACCCACCTCGGACACTCAACACACGAACTTCATGCAGGTCGCCATCTTCCTCCACTCCCAATCCGCCCCCTCTCAGGAGCCGAACCCCACTCCCAATCGGGGGCAACTGCCAGTTACTGTAAAGCACAATATGCTACAATAACATTTTCTAATACTTTAATTGTCGTGTTACCTGTTTACATCTCTTTCGAAAAGGGCAGTAGAATAAATTGCATTATGAGGTATCAGCAATGTTATAAAAGGGAGATGTTATGGGTGTTTCTTGTTTCATAACACAGCATAATGGGTGACTGAGTTAAATTGCAATACTGTGTACATGTAGATCCGGAGTCACCTCTGACCCGGGTGTGTTTTGGACGTGCAACATGGCTGACTTGAATTAACACCGGCTCCATGTCGGTGTTAGCATCTCAAACATGGTGACAGAAGTACCTCCATGCAAGTTACCCCTCCAATTCAATTTGTTGCGTACCGGCATAATAATTTATATGAAGGGAAATGTTGTGAATGGCACTACATACTTCTTGTTTACCTACTTACTTTGATTTACTTGAATGTAGAGACTTGAAGTTTTGCTTATTTGCCTCTCGTTACATCAGCCCTTCATTGGTATGGCGTATACTTCCGGGGTGGCCCTTCCAGTGTCTTTCCAGGGCTGATTTGAACTGGTTGACTGTGCTGCCCTGAACAGCTTCTCTGGGTAGTCTGTTCCAGATGTTAATGGTTTTCATTGAGAAAAGAATTTGTCTTGTATTGGTTATGCAATGCTGTTTCCTCATTTTCTGAACATGTCCTCTAGTTGTTGAGCCTTCATCAAACAACAACAACAACAGGCATTTTAAGGCCATTTTCCCTGCTAGAGTGGGGGTTAGCCTTGCGGACCCCGTGACAATCTTCTCCATTTTGCCCTATTTTCTGCATCTCCCCTTGTTAACCCCCTTGCCCGCATTTCTTCTTGCACCACCTTTAGCCAAGTCTTTCTCGGTCTTCCTCGTCCTCGACTTCCTTCTACATTCATTTCCATCACTTCTCAACCAGTTACTTTCATCCTTCCTCAACACATGACCAAACCATCTCAACCTGTTCCTCTTCACAGCATCCATCACAGGCTCTATTCCCATCATCTTTCGCAATTCATCATTTGTCTTCCTCTCTCTCAACGATACTCCGCACATCCACCGAACCATTCGTATTTCCACCCTTTCCAGCCTTCGTTGCTGCTCTACGTTCATTACCCATGTCTCGCTCCCATAAATCATAACTCTTCTCACACATGCAGCATACACCTTTCCCTTCAGCACCTTCAGAGCCTTCATCCTTCTGGAAAAAATATCTGGGCCTCAATGTGATCAATTCCTTTTATGATCTTAAACATCTGGAGGAGTTCAGCCCTCTGCCTTCCGTAAGCAAGTGTGGAGAGTCTCAGGAGTTTCAGTCTCTCAGGATATTTCAGATGGCATTGATGGGGTATTAACTTTGTAGCTCTCTGCTGGACTTCTTCAAGTACCGGTACATCTTCGTCCTTGAACATACAGGGTTGCAGTATTCCAGGGTTGGGCGATGCCCCTGGTGAATGCATACAATTTGGTGCAATACCACCTGTTTGGGTTTCTTCTGGGTTCCCGGCTAGTGGGGGACTCATAGCCAAATATTATGATGCCTTTTAATGCGCTTCTCCGCATCCAAGTGCATATATGACTGAAGTGGTGTACCTATGAGGTGTGCGATTTCACAACTGCTGTTCATTAAGGCTGTGGAAGTTATAATTTTGGCGTGCAACCTGAGTAGCATTCGGTGTACTAGTCAGGTTCACTATGTTTTTTCGTTCAAAATCATGGTAGATTAGCAAACCTAAACATTTTTGGAAACGTTATTACATGGAAAATCTGAAAATCAATGTTTACATTTGCCAATTCCGACCAATTCGATTCGACCAATTCGACCAATCGACCAATTCCATTCGACCAATTCGACCATTCGACCATTCGACCAATCGCTTCGATCGACCATTCGACCATTCGACCAATTCGATCGATTCGATTCGATTCGATTAATCGAATTCGATTCGATCGACCATTCGACCAATTCGATTTGCCAATCAATTTGACCGACCTTTGCTTGTGTGGAACGGACTGTGAAAACGATGCGGACTATATTGTCGGATACGACACACAGGACAGTGATGACGAACTCTAAATGGCATATTCTGTAATCGTGTATGTTTGATGCCATTGACTGCCTGTGTATATTTTGTCATTGACTGCCTGTGTAGATGTGAAGTTATACTGACTGCATGTGTATATATGATTTTGCTGACTGCCTGTGTATGTTTGGTGATATGAATTATTGTGACACATTTTGATGTTATTAACTGCCTGTACAAAATGATAACATGTATTTGATTATGCAACTTATCGCGAATATAAAGACAGTATTTTGCAATTCAAAACCTTTGATTCGTGTCTTACCATTCCCCATAGCACTAATTTGATACTTTCATTGGATTCCTTGTCCCTGAAAATATAGGTTTAGTATATTTTAAAAAGTTTTTAGGGTAATTAGAGGCAGAAATAGAACAAAATATGTATTTTACAGTGGCCATTTTGAAAATCCAAAATGGCCGCCATACAGGTATCTCTCCAAATGTAAAGATTGATTTTTAGTTTCCTTATGCTATAACCTTTCCAAAAATGTATAGGTTTGCTAATGTACCATGATTTTGAACGAAATATAATTTATTGACATAGTGAACCTGACTATACATCGAGGCAAGTGAAGGTGGGTGGCCACCGTTGTTCAGCCGCCAAGGCAGGTCAATGTCCTTACACCATTGAGAATGCTGGTGGCCATCATTGGGTTGCTGTGAAGGCGAGTGGTTATTGCTTCCTGAAGTGAAATGATTGTGCTTGATTTTAGGGACAATGGCACCATGAGGGAGTCCCTATAATGAAGGCAAATGCATTGAAGACCCTTGTGTTGTCTGTTCTGCTTGGGCTTCTGTTCTTGTTGCTTGACACTTTGGCCACGGCCGGTCTTCCCAGACTCGCATGTCATGGCTGCATCCTTGTCTCCCCCTGGTTCGATATTGCTCTGGATCTTGGAATCTCCCAGGCAGAGCTGCTTCGCCCATCTCCTTCCTTGGCTGGGAAGCCATGATTGTCTCTTTCTATCACATTTTCCTCTCGATTCCTCTGATTTCAATTGCGATTATTTTTCTGCCCACCAGACATCTATTGTTTAGGATTGGCAGTTAGTTTAACAACTACTTGAGTCCGTTTTGTGTTATTAATAAATACATGTTGTTTTAACTATAATCACAATCCTGCAGTTCTTTGCACTTTGGCAACTGCTCATGGAGCTTTCAGACTTGTTTATTCATCCAAGCTCATTTCAGAAAACTCTGTCCTGAATTGAGTAGAAGGTCCACTTGGGGTGTGATAATACATCATATCTGACCATAGACTTCTCAGACAATTCTCTACCTGGGTGAGACATTATATTTTCTCGTCTTGGCAAGATCTCCGATCAAGTCAACTCTGGACTCCTTCCCTGGAAAGCGATTAATAACAGTATCAGACAGTCTTCAGACAGCAAAGGATGCCGGACCGTTTCTGTCTCGACACCTCGTTAACTTGGCCGATTGTCAGCCAGACCTGGTCCAGTGACAATGACTACCTGCGTCCCCTCATAACTCAAGGAACAAACGGAAGATCTTCCTGAACTGGTTCATGAAACTCAAATAAACTGTACAAAACCAACACATGGATACATGTCAAAGGTAAGCTGATAAAGGCGGTGTAACCGAAATTATTCAATGTGAAAATTATTTTTACCTGTGCCACCGAAGGTCGATGGAGGTTATATGTTTTCATCCCTGTTTGTGATAGAGATTATGTTTTCACCCCTGTCTGTCTGTGTCTGAGGTTATGTTTTCACCCCTGTGTGTCTATCTGTCTGTCTCAGGTTATGTTTTCACCCCTGTCTGTCTGTATCTGAGGTTATGTTTTCACCCCTGTGTGTCTATCTGTCTGTCTCAGGTTATGTTTTCACCCCTGTCTGTCTGTATCTGAGGTTATGTTTTCACCCCTGTGTGTCTATCTGTCTGTCTCTGGTTACGTTTTCATCCTTGTCTGTCAGTCTGTCTATCTGAGGTTATGTTTTCACCCCTGTATGTCTGTCTGTCTGTCTATCTGAGGTTATATTTTCACCCTTGTATGTCTGTCTGTCTGTCTATCTGAGGTTATGTTTTCACCCTTGTATGTCTGTCTGTCTGTATCTGAGGTTATGTTTTCACCCCTGTATGTCTGTCTGTCTGTATCTGAGGTTATGTTTTCTCCCCTGCATGTCTGTTTGTCTGTCTGTCTATCTGAGGTTATGTTTTCACCCCTGTATGTCTGTCAGTCTGTATCTGAGGTTATGTTTTCACTCCTGTATGTCTGTCTGTCTGTATATGAGATTATGTTTTCACCCCTGTATGTCTGTCTGTATCTGAGGTTATGTTTTCACTCCTGTATGTCTGTCTGTCTGTATCTGAGGTTATGTTTTCACTCCTGTATGTCTGTCTGTCTGTTTCTGAGGTTATGTTTTCACCCCTGTATGTCTGTCTGTCTGTTTCTGAGGTTATGTTTTCACTCCTGTATGTCTGTCTGTCTGTATCTGAGGTTATGTTTTCACCCCTGTATGTCTGTCTGTCTGTTTCTGAGGTTATGTTTTCACTCCTGTATTAGGAATTGGAGTGAAAATTCCGGGCGGAAGAACGGCCCGCTGGGCCTGGGAGCCCCCCCTGCCCCCTCCACTTCAACATTTTTCGCAACCGCTGGGCATTTCGAATACTCGGCCGACATCTGTCTGTATCTGAGGTTATGTTTCCACTCTTTTGTTTCCACAATCCAAAAAAGTCAAGTGGCCTTAACCCTACCTGCACTGGGGGTGCTTCAAATTTTCCTCTCATTGCTTTTTCTCTAGGGTCTTGCACACATCTGTCTGTCTGTCTGAGGTTATGTTTTCATCCTTGTATGTCTGTCTGTTTGAGGTTATGTTTTCATCCTTGTATGTCTGTCTGTCTGAGGTTATGTTTTCATCCTTGTATGTCTGTCTGTCTGAGGTTATGTTTTCATCCTTGTATGTCTGTCTGTCTGTCTGAGGTTATGTTTTCACTCCTGTATGTCTGTCTGTATCTGAGGTTATGTTTTCATCCTTGTATGTCTGTCTGTATCTGAGGTTATGTTTTCATCCTTGTATGTCTGTCTGTATCTGAGGTTATGTTTTCATCCTTGTATGTCTGTCTGTATCTGAGGTTATGTTTTCACTCCTGTATGTCTGTCTGTATCTGAGGTTATGTTTTCACTCCTGTATGTCTGTCTGTATCTGAGGTTATGTTTTCACTCCTGTATGTCCTGTATGTCTGTCTGTATCTGAGGTTATGTTTTCACTCCTGTATGTCCTGTATGTCTGTCTGTATCTGAGGTTATGTTTTCACTCCTGTATGTCCTGTATGTCTGTCTGTATCTGAGGTTATGTTTTCACTCCTGTATGTCTTTTTGTCTGTATCTGAGGTTAAATATTTTCACCCCGTGTGTACACGTCTGTGAACAGGATATCTCAGAAAGTTGTGGACGGATTCGGACGAATTTTGGTGGAGATGTTGCGCATGTGACAAGGACGAAATGACTATATTTTGGTGACTATTTGAATCCGAATCCGGATCAGAGAATTTTTAACTGATTCTTCACCAATGCAATGAGAGATAGGGGAAAACACGATATATATCACGATATCTCAAAAAATGTGAACGACTTATGACAAAACTAGGTGGACGAGTTTGTTCGGTGACAAGAACAAGTCGATTAGATTTTGCTTCAGGTCCGAATCCAGATCCGGCCTATCAGTGGGATACAAAACGTAAACTGTTCACCAGGTGGAGGTGTGCTTTCTACCCGGTACCGTTCTAGTTCTGCTTGTGGAGGTCCCATTCAACATTTTGATACCAATGAAGCAGAGTTTTTGGGTGGAGTGGGGTGTTCTGTGATCGCTGGAAGCCCATGGACCATCAATCAGAAATACTTTTAAAATCTGTTTGGAGGTTCCTTCGCCAATCCGCGCGTTTTGTTCGAATCATTTGCTTGATGTATATATTTTTTCTCTTAATGACTTGTTTTCTTCTCTCGAACTGTTAGTGTTCAATTTTCTGTCCTACTCGATAAAGGTAACAACGTTAAAATAACAACAACCCACAAGTCTCGCCCACGTGGTTTTTCGTTCTGGGCGCTGAGCCGCTGACGTCGTGTTACCCAGAAAGCTTTGCATCTGGACTTGTTCGACTGGTAATGCTTGAGACGGTTCTCAGTTTAAGTGTAATTGTTGAATACCTGTTGTTATAACATTAAATTTCACTCATCTTAAACTGGCTTCCCCTCAGAGTTTTGCGTCAAACGACGATTTCACTTTCCCGCTCGTTTTTCATCTTGTGTTCGTTTAACTATCCCGACCGGGCGTGCTCTGGTCGGGGTTTCCTCCTCTGACTGGGTGCTCTCGCTGCGTTTGGCAGGTGTCCGCCGCGGTGTCCCCGCGCATGGCCGAGCCGAGGAACCATCCCAGCTGGGTGAGTAATGCGAGACGAGGCCTAATTACTCTCGTTGTTTTAAGGTCAAACACGTAATTGAGGTGAGACGGAGAATCGTGGGCGCGGTAGGTGTGCGTGACGTCACCACGTCGTACTCGGAGAGGTGGCGTTTTGAAAACACCGAGGCGTCCGGCATAATCGCGCGCAAGTGGTCTCGGGGTATAAACCTCTGACTTCAGGTGTCCCCAATACAAAAAAGTCAAATGGCCTTAACCCTAACTGCATTGGGGGGGTGCCTGGGAGGCCCCCTGCGCCCGTGGGGGTGCATGGGAGCCCCCTGCCCCCCTGGGGGTGATTGGGAGCCCCCTGACCCCCCTGGGGTGCCTTGGAGCCCCCTGCCCTCCTGGGAGTGCCTTGGAGCCCCCTGCCCTCCTGGGGATGCATGGGAGCCCCCCTGCCCCCCTGGGGGTGCCTGCCCCCCCTGTGGGTGCCTGGGAGCCCTCCCCCCCTGGCCCCTCCACTTCAACATTTTTCGCAACCACTGGGAATTTCGAATACTCCTCTCATTGCTTTTTCTCTAGGGTCTTGCACACGTTTTGATACCACATATGTCCAAATGGGACTTTTACCGTTCAGGTGTCGCATCACAATTGGTCGTCACATCTCCTAAAAAAAAAAAAAAAAAATTGCAATTTTTGCACATGTGTATGTACAACAAACACATGTGTAGAAGGGTCACATGCATTAGGATATTTATGGTGTAAATTAATTAGTGTGTACTTTCTTCTGAGTGCTTTAGCTTGTTACCTAAGACATACTGAATAATTGTAGAACAATATAATTGCACAATCATTGGACAAATTAACACGTTATGCAAGAAAATAGTTTTACCACCGTGTTCCGTGATGACGTGTGCGTGTGCAAATTTTCAAGTTCATCGAACCATCGACGGCCGAGTTCAGTTGGGGAAAGCTCAAAATCGCCCGCTTCATTTCGGTTTAAATCTAGACTACGTGGGGGCAGTTCTATTGGTCCACAACGTCCTATCCACCTCAAGGCATCGTCTCGAAGAGAAATGTAAAATATTTCCATTGATCCCGGACTTTTGAACCACCCTGTACACTTGTACAGCGTGGGTTGCGTTGGTCTTCTGATCCGAGCACTTCTCTCACGAGACGAGGCCCAGACTTCAAATCATGTGTTTGTTTGTCCATTCTCTCAAAATCTTGTAATTTGGTGTAAAAGTACGTCAGTGGCCCAGAATATGTCCTCTTTGTCCAGCAATGTGGTCGATGTGCTCCGTGAGCTCGAGATCACTCGTGGGTTGAACTTGCTTGCATCATGTGGAGAACAGAACGGTAATTCAATGCACACGAACGATGCTCGCAATGGCATGTTCGGAACGGCCTCTCCCTTATTACAAAGTGGCGTGTTGGGATTGTTTTCTTGTCGATCGTCGATGTGCAAACACAAGTGCATGGGAAAAGCCGTTTGAGTTTGTCTCCATCAGCGTCTCTTTCCTCTGAATGAAGCCATTGAATTGGGAAGGAGGAGACGCATCCTTGACAGGTGCATCTGTAATACACAATGAGACCCAACCCAATGCCAAGTCACGAGTGGTGTATTGTGCGCTTTGGCTCTTCATGCCGGAGATGAGGAAAAGTTGTACAACAGCTGAATTGCGCTGGTGCTTAGTCACCAACTGAAAACGACCACAGCACTAACTTACTCGACCACAGCACTAACTTACTCGATCACAGCACGGCGTCTTATCTGCTTTGTAAAGTACACGGAGTACGTGGTTGAAATTATTTTGAAGCCCATATCTTTGTGACACAGTGATTGTCTTGGGAATGCTGGTACATTTATGATGTTTGCCAATTCCTTATCCATTGCTGATATATACTTCAGTTGGATATTATTAATTATTTTCCCTGCTGTCGGTAAAGTGTATTTAGTCTGATCCTTGTTCCCCCAACGTGAAGCTGTCCTGCTCGGTCTCCGTGCTTTGCTACGTTTGTGTGTTCGGGTCAATCTGTTTGATCAGATTTCCTTTTCGTCCTAATCATGGACCCATTTCTTCGGCAATGGTGAGGACCTGGTGAGGGTGCCGAACACTCTTTTCTCCTCTCTCGTCGTACGAGCCTGATGTGGGACGCACAACCCGCTACCTTTGGCTGGAGCTGACGTCTGAAGTTGTTTTTCTTCAGGCGTGTTCACGGGTCCTTATAAGACTAATCCTCTTCTGAAATGCCCATTTACTGAGCATGTGCCATGTTTAAACGCATGGATGGTGAAATCATGTCCCATGATTGAGGCCTCGTTCACTCGTGAAGTCGTTATCTTGGTGCAACTAATTGCTTGTGGGTTTGTATCGTACTGAAAATTCCGAATGAGTCTGATGGCCAAGTTGCGTGGATATACAGATAGGGAATTTTGCGTAAGTTCAACCACCATCCATAGGAAGGTTTAAAAGTATCGTGATATAGCATGGCGTCGTTGTGTTTACGGTTAAGTACTTTGAGGAAATATTTTGAAACCACTTTGGGTACAGTAGCCAAAACTAGAGAATTTTTCCCATCTTGCAGCCAGCGAGTATTTACCCGTGTTGTCATTTTGTTTATGAATGTTGAGCAGCATGATGTAAGGTGCTGCTGACATTCCTTGGCTGTACACGTGCTGCATATATCACAGGTGACGACCGTTATTACCTCCGCCACCAATGGTGGATGGATGGATGTTATGTTTTCACCCCTGTCTGTTTGTCTGTCTGTGAACAAGATATCTCAAAACGTTGTGCATGGCTTCGGACGAAATTTGGTGGAGAGGTAGTGTGTGTGGAAAGAATGAAATGATTAGATTTTGGTGAAGATCCGGATTCGGATCCGGCTAGTAGAATTTTTTCGTGATTCTTCACCGTTGGGAGATCGGGCCAAAAACGATACATAGCAGGATATCTCAAGATGTTGTGGACGGATTTGGATGAAACTTGGTGGAGAGGTTGTGTGTGTGACGAGGAAGAATCGATTCGATTTTGGTGAAGATCTGAATATGGATTCGGATACGAGAGTTATTGAATTTTTAAGTGATTCTTCACTATTGAGATCGGGCCGTTATTAATGGGATTTGGTGCCAAGTGTTATCAATCCCAGTTCGATTAACTAACCTTTTCTTCACTCTCAGGATTTTTGCTGTTTGTGTGTATTTCGCACCAAACGTGCACGTTCTCAGCGAGTGTCATGCACCTTTAATAAGACTCCTACTGTCAACAGTGGTATGAATGCCCTGTTTGTGCAGTTATTCCTGCTCCTTCTATACATGATGAACCCCTTCACCACCATATATTATAGATTACAGTATTTGAGAGAATCCTTGTATTTTTGGGAATAATTTCTACATACTGATGAATGTATAATTTATCCTTTATTACATTTTCAACGTCACCAGGTATACGTTGCCATTATTTCTTCCGCCACAGAAGGTGGACTGAGGTTATGTTTTCAGACGTGTCTACTTGTCTGTTTTTGTCTCTTTTTGTCTTTTTGTCTTTTTGTCTGTGAACAGGATATCTGGTTGACAGGTTCGTTGTGTGACAAGGACGGAAGGATTAGATTTTGGTGGAGATCCGAATCCAGATCTGGATCAGAGAATATGTAAGTGATAGGGCCAAAAACTATGTATAGCACTATTTTCAAAAACCCGTGGATGAGTTATGACTAAACTTGGTTGACGAGTTGGTTAGGTGACAAGAACAAGCCGATTAGATTTTGGTTCAGGTCTGGATCCAGATCCGGCCTATCAGTGGGATAAAAAAGGTAAACTGCTTAGCCTGGCAAACGTATGCGTTCTACCGAGTGCCGTTCTAGTTTGTTGTTCTAGTTCTAGTTTGAACGAGCAGGAATCCCTTGGAATGGTTCAGTATGTACATGTTATAGAGCACGGAAGAGGTTAATTGTCCATAAATTAATTTGTCTTATTATTGTTAGTGTTAGTTGGTGGATGTTAAAGATCCCATGGTATCCTTTGTGAAGAGTAGATGAGCTATCGCCAGCACCATGGCCAAATTCCAAATTCCTGCCCTAATAATAGTCGAATGTCAGGCTTGGCCTGCCGATTCATGGATGACTTGGGCCAACCTCACATGAACGTGTAAATAATTGTGGCTGTTAAAGAATAATAATAAGAAGGAGACTTCGTATCACCCGCGGAGGCAACTGCCCCTCCCTTCAAGCGCCTTCCGGATTGACTGTGAGCTGTCCTCCTTTTTTCCCCATCCAACCATTTCTCTGCAAGCCCCTGCTTCGTTTTATCCTTGTGACTGCTGGTCGGGCGGCAAAGTGTGCTACACATTGAGGACGAACGTAACAAATGGCACTGAATAAAGAAATACCATGACTGAAACAAATGATTCTTGCATTACATTGGCAAATTAGCGATGTAACTTTTCTAGCCTGGAAATGGCCTTAAATGCTCTGCAGCAAATTACTCCAGCATGGCATTGGTTGCTTGCACAAAGGGTGAGGGGGGTGGGGGGGGGGGTGCGGGGGCGCGGGGGGAAGTGAGCTCATGCAGGTGCCGGTGATGCTATGAGGTTGTTTGTTCATAAAATGATTGTTGTGCATGCCACGTCCAATATACTTGCAGCCTAAGACCCTGTGTCTTCGCTAGATGTCTTTATGACATTTTGAATGATATTATGATCTGTCGTCAAAAGTAGTTGTAAAGCTAACTCAGCTATAACTGTAGCTTAGCAATGTGTCGGCAGTTAAGCAGCAAAGAGTCCACCGATAACTGAATGAGGCAATGTAAATATGCATTAACAATTGCAGTGAATGAGGAGTGTTAAATGCTGCATCTGATGGCACAGGTGTGACGCACGATTTGTCTTTCTGGTTCTTGTTTTCGAAATTTCACTTTAAACTTCAAGAGTTTACCCTGTTATGCTTGAACTTTGCACAGATTTGTGGGCCAGGGCTCGCCTTAAAACATTTACTTGAACTGTCGACACCACCATGACATGAAGAGCTTAATCATGGCAAATCTCTTTCTGTTTCTTTCTTATAAGGTTATTTGTGTACCACTTCTCTTTCATTGATGTATTTGGTGCAGTTTGAACATCATAAACAGCAACATACGGAAATATTACAAATCGCTGGAGGGGTACACTGATAAATGCTATCTCAGAAATTTGTGTTTGTACAAAGTTCTATTTGCTCATCAGTTCCTTTTCTGGCTCGCTCGTTTTGATTTTGGCTCGTTTTAATCCACTCTACACTGGATCAGTCATATGTATAGAGAGAGTTGTGACAATTAAGTATCAAGTCATTTTGTGTTCAATGTGTACATTATTGCTTCTGCCACCGAAGGCTGAAGGAGGTTATGTTTTCACCCCTAGATTTTTTTCGTTTTCAAACTTGAATCAATTGGGTAAAGATCCAGATCAGAGATGAATTTTTTTTTATGTTTGATTCGTCACCATTTGGGAGATGGAGCCAAAAATGATTTACAGCATGATATCTGAAAACGTTGTGGATGGGTAATGACAAACTTGGATGAGTTGGTTAGGCGAGAAGAACAAGCCGATTCGATTTTGGTTAAGGTCTGGATGCAGATCCGACCTATCGGTGGGATACAAAATGTAAACTGTTCAGCCTGGCGGAGGTATGCTCTCTACCAAGTGTCAATCTAGTTACCCTCTCTAGAGGAGAGGGTATTGCATTTGAGTCCGTTTGTTTGTTTGTTTGTCCACACAGAATAAATATGATTTTCTCTGCAACCGTGGGCTGATTGACAGGAAATTTTCACCATAGGTGCACCTCCTCCTGCAGAATTAAAAAAATGGTAACTAGAACGGGCACTCGGTAGAGCGCATACCTTCGCCGCAGCTACTGTTCTGTACTGTACTAAAATACGATTTTGACCTTTTCGTGACCTTGACCTTGACCTTTGACCCGATTGCTCCCAAAATCTAATCAAATGTGTCCCGTATAATAACCAATCATCCCACCAAATTTCATGCAATTCGGTTGAATACTTTTTGAGTTATGCGAATAACATACACACACACACACAGACATACAAATAAATACACAGCGATCAAAACATAACCTTCCGCTTTTGCGAAGGTAATTACGACGTCATATATCATGTGGTACGGGTGCTATCTTGAAAAAAACAAAATGTACGTTGCACCTCTTTATCTCCGAAAGCGCTGCATCTTACTATAATTCACCAAATGTCCGTCCGTCTGTCCGTCCGTTCGAAGGTACCGCAAAAACGGCTGAACCGATCGCAACGATATTTTGAGTGGGTAATCCTGGGATCTCCTGGAGTAAAATAGGCTATATTGTTTTTCCAATTTCAGCTTTGGCCTCCAGCATTTTCAGGTTTGGACTCCCGCATAACGTTATTTCCCCGGGTGCCGCACAAACAGCTGCACCGATCGCTGCACGGCTGCACCGATCGGACTCGGTGACCTCAGACAAAGACCTTTTATAAGGACATGGGTTGAATCCCTGCTTGAGAGAATGCCAACCCCCTCCCCGCCATCACGGCCGTCTCTCCATCTCACAATCCCACGAGATATGCAGAAAGGACAACGCAAAACCAATTATCTTCTTTTTGATTCGTATATAAACATCATTAAAAGTAAATAATGACCTCGGCCAAAGTTCAAACGACGTGGGTTTAATCTCTACATGAGAGAATTCCACATAGTTATTTGGGTGGTGTATAAGCCAACAGATCGCTGTCTCCATCGATCTTGCCGAGGCCGTAACACCTATCGGCTCAAAATGCTTTTAACTGTTGACTTGGTAGTTTTTACAATGAAGGAAACATAAACAATGTTGTTAAAAGTTTATTTTGTGATTAAAATACACATTGGATTGTGATTGGGGTTATGTTGTTTGGAATGAAAAAAGAGATATCGAGTTCAAGTGAATGACGACATGCCGTGATGCATGATGGTTTCTACTTTCTGAACGTGAACTTCGCGGATCGCCATATGCAGATTCGCCACGGACCCACGATCGATGTTTCTATACGTGAACGTACCCGTTTGTTTGCGAACGGGTACGTTTTTCATGGAAGTCCTTCACGAACTTGCTGTCCATGTCAGATGTGCGACTGAAGGTGCTACAGGAATGTGGAATTTATTGGTTCATGCTTTAGCATTCGCCATATCTGCATTGCCTGTTTGCTTCCGGCCTCCCACCCGTGCATAGCACGGGTATCTCGCTCGTATAAAAAATTGAGACATGGCTCATTGTAAAGAACTCTCCATGGGGAATAACATATGTTAATGATGATGTCATGGGTGCCTCCATTATGACGTTATAATAGATGAAATTTGTTGAGCATCACCCAGGGATAAATTGGAGGGAAAAAATTATGACGTCATCGGTCATGTGGTTCGGCCACCGTATTTGTCTTTAACACAAAAGCCTTAAAAACATGTCCTGGTGAGGGTCTGCAATCTCTGCTCTTTCTTGTTGTATTTGTGTTCTGTCCCAATAATGAGAATGTGTTTGTTCATACTTTTCTAATTTTATTGATGGATGAGTAACGAATTGGATCTATTTGTTATCTGAATAAAAATAACAAAACTTTACCAAGCTTTTGGGGGAGTATTGTTGGGACTGCATTGTACCTCGGCCTATTTTTTTGGTGTGCTGTTTTTTTTGTTTTTTTTCAACTGGCTTGCAACAAAATGTGCAAGCATTTTAAACTTAAAATTGTAAGTTTCAAAATGTTTGTTTATCATGTCAAGAAAAAGACATTTAGATTTCTCATTGTTTATACACAAATAAGGCTGCAGTGCAAGGTCCTAATGACGTATTGAGCGAAGACTGCAGTCTCTGAAATACACATTTATCTTTTTGAATCAACTAAATGTGCCAAGTGAGATTCATCTTCTATGTGTCTCATAATTAATTGAGTGAGAAATGTTTTTGAACTGCTATTTGTGCCCACAATTATAAATGGAAGTTCAAACATGTTTGAATAATTTATTTTGACTTGCATGTGCAGTACTTCAATACAATGGAACGTATTTATTAACGCACAGGTTGTAAACCTGGTGCGTTATAGCGTTTGCCTGGGAATTTCTGTCTCTCCAAAAGTGAAGCTCCAACAGTGTAGACGTTTCTGTCGCTCAGATGTGTAGACAGTTTCTGTCGCTCAGATGTGTAAACATGACGTCATCAAATCTATATTTAGGCTAACCATGGGCTACCCCTTTGGCTGGTACGCGGCCGCTCGCTAGTACATAATATAGGATATATTTGTTATATGTTATGTTATAGGATATATAGGATATATGTTATATGATATAGGATATATGGGTGAATAGGATAGGTTATAGGATATATATGTTATAGGATAGGAATATAGGACCCAAATGACCCAGAGGACCCAAATGACCCAGAGGACCCAAATGACCCAGAGGACCCAAATGACCCAGAGGACCCAAATGACCCAGAGGACCCAAATGACCCAGAGGACCCAAATGACCCAGAGGACCCAAATGACCCAGAGGACCCAAATGACCCAGAGGACCCAAATGACCCAGAGGACCCAAATGACCCAGAGGACCCAAATGACCCAGAGGACCCAAATGACCCAGAGGACCCAAATGACCCAGAGGACCCAAATGACCCAGAGGACCCAAATGACCCAGAGGACCCAAATGACCCAGAGGACCCAAATGACCCAGAGGACCCAAATGACCCAGAGGACCCAAATGACCCAGAGGACCCAAATGACCCAGAGGACCCAAATGACCCAGAGGACCCAAATGACCCAGAGGACCCAAATGACCCAGAGGACCCAAATGACCCAGAGGACCCAAATGACCCAAATGACCCAGAGGACCCAAATGACCCAAATGACCCAAATGACCCAGAGGACCCAAATGACCCAGAGGACCCAAATGACCCAAATGACCCAGAGGACCCAAATGACCCAGAGGACCCAAATGACCCAGAGGACCCAAATGACCCAAATGACCCAGAGGACCCAAATGACCCAAATGACCCAAATGACCCAGAGGACCCAAATGACCCAGAGGACCCAAATGACCCAGAGGACCCAAATGACCCAGAGGACCCAAATGACCCAGAGGACCCAAATGACCCAGAGGACCCAAATGACCCAAATGACCCAGAATTTCTGTCTCTCCAAAAGTGAAGCTCCAACAGTGTAGACGTTTCTGTCGCTCAGATGTGTAGACAGTTTCTGTCGCTCAGATGTGTAAACATGACGTCATCAAATCTATATTTAGGCTAACCATGGGCTACCCCTTTGGCTGGTACGCGGCCGCTCGCTAGTACATAATATAGGATATATTTGTTATATGTTATGTTATAGGATATATAGGATATATGTTATATGATATAGGATATATATAGGATAGGTTATAGGATATATATGTTATAGGATAGGAATATAGGACCCAAATGACCCAGAGGACCCAAATGACCCAGAGGACCCAAATGACCCAGAGGACCCAAATGACCCAGAGGACCCAAATGACCCAGAGGACCCAAATGACCCAGAGGACCCAAATGACCCAGAGGACCCAAATGACCCAGAGGACCCAAATGACCCAGAGGACCCAAATGACCCAGAGGACCCAAATGACCCAGAGGACCCAAATGACCCAGAGGACCCAAATGACCCAGAGGACCCAAATGACCCAGAGGACCCAAATGACCCAGAGGACCCAAATGACCCAGATGACCCAGAGGACCCAAATGACCCAGAGGACCCAAATGACCCAGAGGACCCAAATGACCCAGAGGACCCAAATGACCCACATGACCCAAATGACCCAGAGGACCCAAATGACCCAGAGGACCCAAATGACCCAGAGGACCCAAATGACCCAGAGGACCCAAATGACCCAGAGGACCCAAATGACCCAGAGGACCCAAATGACCCAGAGGACCCAAATGACCCAGAGGACCCAAATGACCCAGAGGACCCAAATGACCCAGAGGACCCAAATGACCCAGAGGACCCAAATGACCCAGAGGACCCAAATGACCCAGAGGACCCAAATGACCCAGAGGACCCAAATGACCCAGAGGACCCAGAGGACCCAAATGACCCAGAGGACCCAAATGACCCAAATGACCCAGAGGACCCAAATGACCCAGAATTTCTGTCTCTCCAAAAGTGAAGCTCCAACAGTGTAGACGTTTCTGTCGCTCAGATGTGTAGACAGTTTCTGTCGCTCAGATGTGTAAACATGACGTCATCAAATCTATATTTAGGCTAACCATGGGCTACCCCTTTGGCTGGTACGCGGCCGCTCGCTAGTACATAATATAGGATATATTTGTTATATGTTATGTTATAGGATATATAGGATATATGTTATATGATATAGGATATATATAGGATAGGTTATAGGATATATATGTTATAGGATAGGAATTTTGTACATTTAATAAATTTTTAAGATTACAAAACTATTTGTTTTGTATTTATGGATGTTTAAATCAAAAGAAAAGTACATAATGTGAATACTAGTAGCAATTTTACAAAAACCATGGCATAATTTCAAATCTTGACCCGAGATGATAATTATGCTACATCATAATTTCCATGTGCCAACCTGGGCGGAATCCAAGTGGATTCACTTGTTGTTCTCATGCTCACGAGTTATTGGTACATTTCACGTGCACTATTTTATTTTTATGCCTCTGCTGACGAAGTCGCCGGTGGAATTATGTTTTCGGTTTGTCTGTCCGGCTGTATATCCGTCTGTCCATCCGTTATCGGTTTTCTTACCATGATAACTTGGGAAAGGCTGATGGATCCAAGTCAAACTCGGTACAGGCATGTAGAATAAGGTAAAGATGAACTGATTAGATTATGGGGTCATTAAGTCAAAGGTCAGAGGTCCCGTTAGGTAAAAATTCTGTTACTGAGCTAACTTGTGAAACAGTCATGGGATTTTAACCAAACTTCATTTCAGTATATATTATGATGCTTGCAAAGATAAACTGAGCAGATTTTGGGATCAAGAGGTCAAAGGTCAGAGTCTGTAATCGGCCTTTCGTAACTGCGTTAACTTGAGAACGGCTGAAGGGAACCAAGTCAAACTTGGTACAAGTATGTATAATGGTGTAAACATAAACAGATTATATTATGGGGTCAAGAGGTCAAAGGTAAGAGGTCCTTTTATGTAAAAATTAAGTTAACTATGCTAACTTGTGAACCAGTTATGGAATTTTGACCAAACTTGCTATGTGTATATATTATGATGCAAAAGTGAACTGATTAGATTTCGGTGTCAAACGTCAGAGGTCATGTCAGGTTTACATGTGATACTTGAGAACAGCTGAAGGGATTTAAATCAAGCTTGGTACACATATGTATAATGATGTAATAATGTGGGCGAGGCATATCGGACGACGAGTACCATTCTAGCTTATTATTGTTTGTTTCGATCTTATCAATGATGCTGATGCTGAAAATCCCCCAAAAAAGCAAATAGAGGATGCTTTGTCTTAAATCGTAATTATGCTATCTGTGAGATATTTCATATAAACGAGGCAATAGTGAGGAGCCAATGCATTAACTGATGATGATGCATGAGGAGCCAATGATGATCACACACTGTGATTAAACTGAATCTGTACAACAATAAGCTCCGAAATTTTCTTCACACAGCTGTGAATTTGACGTTCCATGAAGGTGCTGCTGCTTTCCATTTCAGTATATTGACTTTAGCTTTGAAGATGATCTTTCTTAAGGTATTTGTGGGAAACTTTTACATTGACACTTTTTCTCATGGATTCGTAATTCCCCAGTCACAACGTGTCATTTTTCTTGTCTAAATTGTCAATTATTTGTGTACTTTTAAAAATCTGTGGTCTCTGCTCTCCTCGTGTGGACACAAAATGGCGTCCATGCATCAAGTGATCTTGAAAACCCAAGAATTCCATTGTTGCAACTCTCTCTATGTATGGCTCTGCAATGGACATGCTGCTTCTGCTCTCCCAACAATGAGAGGAGGTCATCAATGTCAGACATGAGATCAGGGCCGTCTCTCTGGACATATCTCGAGCATTCAATACAGTCTGGCACCCTGTTTTGCTCTCCAAACTCTAGCTATGGCATCGAAAGCCAACTCCACACATGGCTCACTGACTTAATCTACTCTTGTACTCAACACAGGACTCTCAATGGGATACTCTAATCTCATCTCCCTGTTAAGACTGGAGTGTCCAAGGTCGTGTCTTGGCCCATCCTATTCCTAATCTTCATCATGATCTTTCTGACTCTGGAAAAATCCTCTATTTCTTTGCTGATGACTCCACCCCCTGCCATGTTAACCCTCATCCTTCAGATAGGAATGCAGAAGCTTTGCCCATCTCTGCAGACCTTGATGGTATCACGAGCTGGTGAAACACTAGGAATGCCTTTTAATCCTGACAAATCTCACTCTCACTCTCTTTCTGGAAGGACCTCTCGCTTTCCAATTGCAGACAGGTGGTCTCTCTGTCTTGCACCATCTCCTTTCTGGTCTTTCCATGCATTGTCTTCTCACCCCCCAGCTTTCTGCAGGATGGACGCGGTCCAACATCAACCCCCTCCTGGTGAAACTACCAAAATCCAGAATCACTCTTCACCGCCACTCATTCGTTTCTCTTTTTCCTGCATGTGGAACGAACTTCCACATTCTCTTCAATCCCATTCTTTCCCCAGGTCTTCAAGCCAGGTGTGCCCTATCATTTGAGGTCACTCCCCCATCCATTCCCATGATATTTTCTGCCCTCATTAACCCTCCTCTAGCCCACCTGTTACTGTCTCCAGATTATATTGTCCCCCCTTCCCTGCTCCCTCACCCTTCTCTTCAGTTTTTTTTTTTGTCTATTTTCTTTCCTGAGAGGTTGCACATGTATACAGCTTTTTCACCCAATGTGTACCCCTTTCTTCCTTCAGGTCTCTAGCTATTTTGTCCCTTTAAACCGCTTTTGGTGTGTTCCCCCCCCCCCCTTTCCGCACCCCAATTTCCACTTCTCCTTTCGGTCTGTTATGGCTTGATCCATTCTGTGTTATCGCACCTCCATGAGCCTCGACTCTGTATACAAGAGTTTTCGGCCATGTGAAATAGCAATTACAGATTTACATAAATCCATTCCTGCCCAATGAAGAGTTGTCTTTACGTGCCTTCACCTCGTGCTTGTCGTGCCCCTCCCAATTAGATTTTTTTCCCACAAGATCTTGGAGGCACTTTAAAGACAAGTTATTGGTGATTTGCACATTTTATTTGTCATAAAAATAAAAATCCCTGGTGTTGGGCTAGTGGCTAGGGTGCCAGCTTAGGATCTAAGGATCCTGGGTTTGAATCCCGGTCGATCGCTGAATTAACGCCAGGGGGGT
The DNA here is from genome assembly GCF_964187855.1 of Myxine glutinosa. Lineage (NCBI taxonomy): Eukaryota > Metazoa > Chordata > Myxini > Myxiniformes > Myxinidae > Myxine > Myxine glutinosa. The sequence goes on along the minus strand of NC_136264.1, from coordinate 134,798,834 downwards.
TGACTCAGCCTGTTCATCCTTCCGAGGTCGGCTAATTGAGTACCAGCACACTGGTAATTCCCTGCTTGTCGTAAAAGGCGACAAACAGGGTTGGCAGCAGGAAGGGCATCCGGCCGTAAAACATTGCTTCAAAAAGGGGACCAAAAAAAACAACAACAACCACGGTCCCCGAAAAGGCCAACCCCCGCTTTGTGGGGAAAAATGGCCTCTAAACGGTGGTTTTTTATTTGTCATTTAAAGCTTATTGCTAATGAAAACTATTTTCAACAGTAATGACTTTGCAAGAAGTTGAAAATAGTTTGTTCAGAGTAGATTTGAGCAACACCTGTCTGTAAAGGGAGTGGATTTTTTTTGAAGGTTGGGTGTCATTGATTGGTCTTTACAAGGTCGATTTGTGACGTTGTATGACATTGGGAGGGGGGGTGGGGAGGGAAGACCTTGGTGAGGACGCCGAGGACGCGAGGTGGTGAGGGGCCAGTGAAGTTGTTGAACAATGTAGCTTTGCGTGCGTGCTGTTCTCTGCGTAGCTTTCCTGTTTATCATTGTCCTCGATTGTTGGACAAGATAACTGCACACATTCCCTTGCGCTTTGCACTCACACCCATTGCCTTTAGGCACTGGCTCGTTGGCTGGAGTAGGTCTGCTTCTGATCACTTACCCTAGGTCTGTAATTTTAAACGATGTTTATACATGCTGTTATTTGGAGCCAGAAGCTCCATTTTTTGTGTTGCTGCTTTTTTTCTTCTTAAAAAACTATGCATGAGGTATTGGATTTTCAAATAAAATGGGAAAGTACAGTTGAGGGTAGGACCTGTGGTCATTTGAAACGACCCGTAACGAGGGTAGGGAATAGTTGTCGACCACATTGAATGGACTCACAGACAAGGCCTGGTGGGGCATGCAGGTTATCCACGCCCTGTTGAGGTAATTGACGAGCCAGTTGGGTTTTTGCTGATCCTCTAATATCGACATGGCAGTTCTCCTGAGACTTGCTCCACTTTTTTGTATACTGAATCGAGGCTCGTGAAAGAGCTAACATTTATTTCACAAACAAATCAACCAGACAAACAAAAAATATAAAAAGAGGGAGCGGAAGACAAGATGGGGAGAGAAGGGGAAGCACACAAACATAACATTTGAGAGCAGGGAGATGTGTGGGAGGGAGAGGGCTTGGGGGGAGGACTTACTGAATCTTCGAAATCGAGTTCTTAATACTGCTCCGTTCAGTTTGAGTGGAAGCTGTAATTATGGAATGGCTGACAAGTGACCTTGCCAATAGGTCACTAATGTATCCAAAGTGAATTGATCATTTATGAGAGTTTATTTTCCCCAAATGTTTAATTATTTTTTGGCCGCAAACCCTCATCCTTGTTTTTGGCATCCACACCTAAGCTGTGGTTGGATTCATTTTCCAAGCTTCTGTTGAACCTTTTTTGATAGCAATCCAGTTGGACAAGATTTTAAAGACATGAATAAAAATCCAGTTCAGGGATCTTATCCCCACTGCCTCAACTTCTGTGCCATTCTGGTGTCCCTTGGCTCCTGATTTTTCTTAAGTGTTGTGGGACAAAACGTGGGCCTGTGTGCTGGAATTCTAAGCTTTGGCATTCCTGGTGCAAGCATTTGCCAAGAATGGTATGTAGGGATGTTTCCTGTGCAAGATGGCTGCTTGCTGACAGTTGTCTGATTTCAAATTGGTACTGTATATATAATGGTTTATTGACTTTAAAAAGTGGTGTTATTTGAATATTTTGTGTGTGAGCTGTCTTGCCTTTTCCTTCTCTCATGGCGAGCATTCGTCACCGAGTCTTTTGAAAGTCTTGTTTTAAATGTAGTAAAACACTTTTTTGCCTCCATTTATATTATGTATCCTTGACTTATTTTCTCATTCCGCACCTGAACTTGGGTTAACGTTTTATCAACTGTGATCCACGATTTTTATTTCACTGGGCAGATGGGAATATAGGGTTCAACGTGTGGATTAAGGGGGTTGGGATGGGTCAGAAGTAAAGGAGGAAGTCGTGTACTAGGTTTTTCGGCTGTTGAGGCAGAGAGTGAATCACGTTTAGCAGGGGTGAAGAAATGAGGGCCACATTGGGGGTGGGTAGGTAGTGAGGCCGAGGAGGGCATGCAATCATGCATACAACAACAACAACAGGCATTTTAAGGCCATTTTCCCTGCTATAGCTGTGGATAAACAAGTTAGCTTGGAAATAATACATCGAAAAGGAAAGAAGGATGTTAACGATCAGGTTGAAGTTGAAGGTAAAGCAGACTAGTAGGTGGGAGGGATTTTTAGGGTTCGTAAACATACAAATGGGGTGGGACGAAGCTCAGGTAGGTTCAGGTTCCACCCATCTGAAGTAACCACGGCTTGGGTGTGGCAGTTTTGTCTCGTGGTGTTTCACGTTCGGCTTCAGACATTGGAAGTGGAAGGATTGTTACAGAGCTGGAACAAGGCAAACGATGGTTAGCCACCTGTTCTGCTTAACCCACTGCCCTTCTTATGGCATTCTTTCACTTCTCTCCTTTTATGCTTACTCTCTTCTGTATACACCTTGTCGATTCATTTTATCTGTCTATAATTGCCAGTTTATTTTCTTTCCTTTTTCTTAACCTGCTTGTTTTTTATTTCTGCTCCCCCTCCCACTCCATCCCCACCCGGCCCCACCCTTATTTTTTATGACGATATCAGAGCTGTCTCATGTCTCCTCTTGTTTAGTCCTTGGGTTAAAGATGCTTTTGTTAGCAATGAAAATACTTTGTTTTTATTAAGTTATTTATTTGTGCTTATTCCTGCTTGTTTTTTTGATCTTTTCTCCTCGTCCCCCATCTGAAGCCAGATTATTTCACTTGCGTACCTTTACTTGACGTGCATTTTCCTTGCTTTATCATCATGCACACCTAATTTGTCCAAATTTACGTAGATTAAGGTGGTACTGTATACAGATTATACTGAAACATGTTTGGGAGTGCTTAAGGGAGTGTCGTTGAAGCTGAAGGGAAAGGTGTATGCTGCATGTGTGAGAAGTGTTATGATTTAGGGAGTGAGACATGGGTCATGAATGTAGAGCAGCAACGAAGGCTGGAAAGGGTGGAAATGCGAATGGTTCGATGGATGTGCGGAGTATCGTTGAGAGAGAGGAAGACAAATGATGAATTGCGAAAGATTATGGGAATAGAGCCTGTGATTGATGCTGTGAAGAGCAACAGGTTGAGATGGTTTGGTCATGTGTTGAGGAAGGATGAAAGTGACTGGATGAGAAGAGTGATGGAAATGAATGTGGAAGGAAGTAGAGGACGGGGAAGACCGAGAAAGACTTGGCTAAAGATGGTGGAAGAAGAAATGCGGGCAAGGGGTTAACAAGGGGAGATGCAGAAAATAGGGCAAGATGGAGAAGATTGTCATGGGGACCGCAAGGCTAACCCCCACTCTAGCAGGGAAAATGGCCTAAAATGCATGTTGTTGTTGTATGTTTGGGAGAGCTGGTGTATTTTTGATTATTGTATATGGATATGTATTTTTGTGAATGGGCATACATGGCTAAATGTTCTGAAGGTAGAGTTGCCAGCCACATGTTCCGCACACCCTGGTGTATCTCCCTCACCCTACCAACCCCCTTTTATTATTATTTTTCCCCATGGTTCCTTGTCACCCGGTGGATCGCTGCCCCAGGGGACGTATAGAGAGCTACAAACCACAGGGATGATCAGGCCAAATGAGGGGTAACTTGCCCAACCTAATACGATATGGGGCACCAGTGTGCTGTGGACACAAATTATTATTTTTTGAAAGGAGTTTGGAGGAGTGCAGTGCAAACTCAGTACAGAGTACCTGAAGTTTTGGTGATTTGAGGGCATGCACCAGTCACAACGGAACTGTGTCTCAGTCAAGTCAAGTGGAATACTGAGCCGTGTGCTGGAGCTCCTCAGCGTTCAGGTCCTGTCAGAGATGGCGGAAGTGGCTCTAGCATCAGCGACACAGACATGCCAATGCACAATGGCCAGACAACTTCCTGCTTCCTGCCTGGAGTGTAGACCGTGTGGTCCGCCGGTGGCCATTATTGCTGCACCCAAGACGGACTTTTATTTTGCTTTGTCCTTTCTCAACACTTGATTTATTTATATTCCATCTTTCCTGACCATTCCCTTCTTGTGTGTAGGATCTGTGGTTGTGGGTAGTTCATTTATGGTGAACAAGTTTCTCTTTGTGTTGCTCTCCCATTGAGGTCCGTTGGGATTTGCATGTCTTTTCACAGTTTTATTTATTAAGTCGGAATCGGAATTGCTTGATCGGTGTATTCCATCATGAAATTGCATGAAGCTGCCTTCTTTCTCATTTTGGCGGGAAGATCCTGTTCGCTTAGCAATGAACCATTTGCTTTGTCGTGAACCAGAGTCACATGATTGTTTGTTCCCACCGGGTGAAATTCTTCATGTCCACTTGCCCACTCCATTTTGGATAGTTTCACCACTCAGTCATTCTGGGGCAGTTGAGCCTAGCTTGTATGTGGTCCTCAAAGACCCAAACCCGTTGCAGTACAATTTACATATACAGACATCTGTTTGTGTGTGGGTGTCGGTGTGCCACACATTCTTGAGTTTCACTGTGGTTCGTTGTTGTCCAATAACCATTATTATGGTTATGTAGCACTGTACTGAGGGTTATAGCTATAAGGTACAGTATATGGGCCCGTCTAACAGTATGGTTTAGTAGTCAGTCAGCTGAAAAAAGGTCTGCTACTTGGTTTCGCCTTGTTGGGGAATGTTGCAGAATTGGACACCATGTGCACATTTTGACACGAGAGTCCTTCTGTCAATTGAAAACTACATTACATGCTGCGTCTCCAAGATCGAGTTTTCTCTTTTCACAAAAATGGTTACGGCTTGGTGGTTTTGCGTTTCTCAACAGAATGTATTTCCTCTCCACTTGATGTGGGACCTTGCTGTGTCACTTTGGGCAGTATTGTTTCAAGCTGGTTATGCAGCATTGTGTATACAATGCAGAATAGGACTTCTCACGCTGGCCCATCCACCCCTCCTCACACCGACTCTCTCCAATGAGGTTGTTTGGGAGTTTTCAAAGTACACCAGAGGTTGCAGACCAAAATATTGGTGTGGAAATGACCCCCTGAGGGTCTATTTAAACTTGTATTTATTATTCATGTTGAATCTTGTATTATATATATATATATATATATATATATATAATGCCTGGTGTTGGGCTAGCGGCTAGGGTGCCGGCTTAGGATCCTGGGTTCGAATCCCGGTCTAATCGCTGAATTAACGCCAGGGGGGTTGACTCAGCCTGTCATCCTTCCCAGGTCGGCTAATTGAGTACCAGTTCACTGGTAATTCCCTGCTTGTCGTTAAAGGCGGCAAAAAGGGTTGGCGTCAGGAAGGGCATCCGGCCGTAAAACATTGCTTCAAAAAGCAATGTATATATATGTATGTATATATATATATATATATATATATGTATGTGTATATATATGTATATGTGTATATATATATGTATGTGTATATATATGTATATGTGTATATATATATGTATGTGTATATATATATGTATATGTGTATATATATATATATATTGTTACAGACGCGGTTGTGGATGTTGGTTTACCGAGCGGTTTGGTATGACCGCGTCTGCACAGTTTACCCGATTATACTCGAACGTTGGCCGAGTCGCGCTACGCTAAATCAATTGAGGAAAGGACACAACGGCTGGGTTAAAATGACACGACACCAAGGGTACAGTTCTCAAGACCTCCGGAGGAGGTTATAATATATCGGAACGTTAGATTACAAGGACGAGAGAGACAGCATAGAAAGGTAGGCACTTAAATACGGTCTTATAGTAACCCCGACAGACGACAGATAAACGGGACAAGACTGACTCACACCGGGATTGATGGCAAGGAAGGGCAGGTAGTCGGTGGACAGCACAAGGTGCACTCTTGGCTCAGGGACAGGATCCACACGGTCCGAAAGATGCAGGGAGGTCTCTCAGCGCTCGGAGGTCGCGACTGGTTCTTCTTCAAGCTCGGGGCGCATCTGACGTCACGTCCGGTAAGTCGCTGCGTATATCCGGCGGGGAGTGACACGCCCTCGGCTCGTTAGCTCCGCCCCAGATGGAATCGGCCCGCCGCTTCTTATTGGGTGCGGGGGGGGTTACCGGGCTCCGCCCTTGACGAGGAGCTGACAGCCAGCCCCTTCGTGGTAACCCCGTAACCTGGAGGTAACCTGGAGCACATGGGCCATGGCGGCTAACCGAGCCGGAGTGAGGACGCCCACTCCCCGCACCGCGGCCACGCCGCCCCCGCTGTGGTTGTAGTTGTTGTTGTTGTTGTTTCATGGGGAAGATGGGAGGAGGTATGGGGAGGTCCTAAACTCACTACTGGTGCCATACAATCACATTCTGGTGCAACGAAGAGTCAGAATTAATGGAAACGAGTCCTTAACTGACATAGACTAAGAATAACTAGAACGGGCACTCGGTAGAGCGCATACCTTCGCCGCAGCTACTGTTCTGTACTTGGCATGGGAGTGTAGGGAACAGAACAGTGAACAGTTTGGTGCTGATTTCATGCAAATCGGATAAGAATTGACCGAGTTATGACAAAAAATGCACATTTTGCAAGGTCGTGACCCCCCTGACCTTTGACCCGATTGCTCCCAAAATCTAATCAAATGTGTCCCGTATAATAACCAATCATCCCACCAAATTTCATGCAATTCGGTTGAATACTTTTTGAGTTATGCGAATAACATACACACACACACACACACAGACATACAAATAAATACACAGCGATCAAAACATAACCTTCCGCTTTTGCGAAGGTAACTAGCAAGATGTCCGAAAGGTGTCTACGTGAGATGCGGTGGACCTGGGCACGACATTTAATGGGGGAAAAAGGGGAAGGTCGGTTCTACAGAGTGTTATTTACAGGCAATGGGACTAGGGAATGGGGGATTGGGGATAGTTGGGGGGTATTGGGGAAATAGGGGAATATTTACAAGCGGATATGGAGGCCAAATCCCATATCCGCAACATTGCACCCTTCTCTACCCTCGGGGCGTCCCGACCCGATAAATTTTTACCTATTTTAGTGTGGCACTCAGATGTAGTTCCCTCTACTATTAACTCTACCCTGAGTGCGACAGTTTTACAGATATTCACAAATGAGTAAATATGTCCCCCTGCGACGTTGCACCCTTCTCCTCACAGAAACACACCCACAGGATAACCGAATCGCGGAAAGAATTCGCAAACTAAACATACAGCCGGTAGGGAGCATTATTTACAATACTACACTGATATTTACACTACGATCCAGGACCTGTTTTTGGAGGAACACATGCAGATGTTATGCATAGAGAGAGAGCACGCATGCCAGCATCGATACACCAACCCACGAGTGCTCTGTGGCCTTACGGCCTTTAATAATGTGCAGAGCACCCCTTCCAAGCACCAAAAGCACCACCCCATTACACAGTCAGCACCATCCGGTGCACCAATAAAATGTTTAATAATCATGGTGTGGTGTCGCAGCCGGCCGATGTTCTGCCGCTGGTCTTGCCTTCGTGTGGTGCACTTGGTGTTCTTGCTTCTTTAAAAATAAAGAAAGGCGCCAACCGCGTCCATTTACTATTTGTGGCCGTCAGGGGGCCAACTATTAGTGGTTCACCTGTTTGGCATAGGTGCCACGTTGACCCAGAGGTCCATCAATGGGTGGTGCTTGGCCGCAAAAGAACTGCGGTCCATTGTGGGTGGCCACCAAAATTGCGGTCCATATGGTGTATCGATCCAGGCAGCAAGCAGCGAAAGTGCAGGCCCACAACTGCGGAGCCAGCACCTCTCTCTCCTCTCTCTCTGCCCCAAAGCCAGATCCTCGGAGGTGGGAGACAAAAGAAGCAGACAAGTGAGTAAGGTGGTAAGGGAGCAAAAGTGCACGCAATGTAAGGTAATGCACACTGGGGGCACATGGGAACCAGGTGAGACAGGTACGTTCCTACCGTACGCCCCCCCCCCCCACCAGGTAACCTACATGGCCCCTCCCTTACCCCTTACTGTACCCACAAAACACAACACTACCCATAAACATCTACTTTACAAATCAACAAACGTCCCTACTGTCTTGCCCGTTCCTCCCATAAACCAAATTCGTCTTCTCTCTCTCCTAACCAATCAAATTTGCCATTTTCAACTCTCATCAAAATTTGCCATCTCCAACTCAACATCATAATTTGCCATCACCAATTCATCATCAGTCCCTCCTAAGGAGGGAGGGATGGAATCACCCCAATGTCTCATCCACGTCGTGATGCGTCTCACAAATCCAAACAGCAATTTTCCTTCCTGCAACTCAAACAAAGAAAACACAGGTGTGGAGTCATCATCACCACAGGTAAGTGGCTGCGTATGGTGCGACAGGTTCATCAATCCTAACTATTTCCTAAATGACTTTAACAACTTTACATTACCCGGGGTCTTTCTCCTGCCAAACCATTGGCCCTCTTACACTATGGGTTCAAAAACCAATTCCCATTGGCCAAACTGTGGTGCTTTTCAATTTGGGGTCTCACTCCCCCGATTCATCTCCCGGTGCCCTCGCACAATTTCTGGGCTGTGGCGTGTACCTCTCCCAGCGGGTCTACCCACCTGCACACCTCCACCACTGCAGTTGCCTCCGAGCTTACCTGCTCCTTACCCTAACCTAACTACCTGGGGAAGGCCCTCTGGCGCTCTCCCCACTCGGTGCCCTCTCTGGCACTGGGCTGCCCGATCCACACCCGGGATCCTCAGGCACCCACTGACACTAACGGCTCCCAGAGCCCACCTGCGGCCTCACCTGGCCGACATCCTCACAGTGGTGGAGTGCCCAACCAACTACACGCACTAACAGGCTACACGCCCAGCCATTTCCACAACACTAATGCACCCGTCCACAATACCATTCTGTCACCCGCACCACAGATGCCAATATCCAACCACAATTTACCTGTACCCTCTACCTAACACTTACACTACCCGCCCCGGGTATCCGTGATGGGGGTCCACTCTTCCCCCATTCACACCTTCGCACCATGCACACCACTCCGTACCACTTACTCCAACTCTCTCCACACACCTGTACTTGCACACCTGTGCTCTCATTCTTGGTGCCGCCTGCACCCTTCTCTCCCCAAGCGCATTCGCGCTGATCCACACACTCACTACCCATACACTGCTCCACACTGCTCCACACTGCTCCACACACCTGTCCAGCTCTCACACAGCATCATCTCATCTAACTACTCCCCTCTGAAACTCGCGCTTCCCAGTCGTCCCTTTAAACTATTGCGCTCCCTCGTCATTATCATCCATACTAATCTACCTGCGTCCCCACTACAGGTATCAGTCACTAACTAAACTTAACGTTACCTAATGTCAATCTCTAGGGCCCTATCAATATCCTAACCCACCCGGGCTAGTTTTCACTGCCATACACCCCATAAGCTAGTGCGCATTTGCCCCCCCTATGGGAAGGGTGGCAGGGATGCCACCCTTACCCACCGGGCCCATCGCTCACTACCAATTTTGCACATCAAATTTCAACAAATCAAAAATTTGGCCAATCACTGCCCATCATCTGCCAATCATTACTGCCAATCCTTTGCCAATCATCAAATTTTGTTTTTCTAATTTCGGGGCCAAAACACTATCCTTGTCATTACAGTCTACTTACTAATGCCTCTCGGTGCGCCAATTCACTTCTAAAGCTCGGCTTCGTACAGCCAAGCCATGAATGCGGGTTGTTTGGTGCCAGCGGCTGGATGCGTCCGGCACTCGGTGCAGGGACGGGGGCTTACCCGTGCCGAGATCCCACGCACCACCTCGGCGCGGTGCCATCCCATGGCCCGATCTCGACCTGCCGGAATGCCTCAACAAAAAGTGGTCGCCATGACGACCCTTCCTATCCAGCCGCCCGCTCCGCCTAGTGGAGCACGGACGCGGCCGTTCAAAGCGAGGCCCAGCACGCACCGAGGGCCCGATTCGGCTAAAAGTCGCTCTAACCTCTAACCCGGTTACCTTCGATGCCTCACCTGCATGCTTACACCCCGCAGCCCGTTCCTTGCTCACACATCCAGCCGTTTCCATGCTCCTCGTACCTTTCCTTACACACCTCGGTACACTCATTCCACTCACAGCCTTGGTCACACACCTGACCACCGAACACTTTGGCACACATTCGTTGGTCGCACACCTCACCAACACACCTCTTCGCGCCCCCTCCTCGGTCACCTCCTCTGTGACAATCACAGGTGTGCTCTCATTCGCACACCCAACCACGTGCCTCACTACCAATTCCAGCGTGCATTCCCACTCACGCTCTACCATTCCAGGTGTGCATCCTTTCTCACCTGTCATAACCAACTCACGCTCCGTGTCACTCTTACTACTCTCACCTCCACTCTTGACAGCGCACTCACCCTTACTCTTGACAGCGCACTCTTTCCTCATGCACCCGTCCGTTACACACCTTTCTCGCACACACTCTCCCGTTACACCCTCTGTAACACTCACCACAGGCGTGCATTCTTCCTTGCCTTTGACAGCGCACTCTTTCCCCATGCACCTGTCCGTCACACACCTTTCTCGCGCACACTCTCCCGTCACACCCTCTGTAACACTTACCACACCGCGCTTCCATGTGCTCCCTCGCACACGCGCTACGACCGACTCACTCTCGCCAGCACCCTCACTCCTTGGCACGCACTTTTTCCTCACACACCCCAGAGTCGGACTTTCTTGCACACCTCCTTTTTCGCACACCAGACCTGTCGCACACTTCACCAACGGCCTCTCACGAACACCCGGGTCTATCTCGACCCCCAAGCTTATTAAATCACCTGGCGCATCATACGCACGACCATATTGGTCACCACTTACACCGGGTCCTCTTTCTCTTCGCTTCTCCTCCATCACCTGCGAATCCCTCATCCGGTTAATGAGCACATCATCACGATCCGAACACAGACTTTGGACCAATTCTTTTACCTCCTCTTTTATCTCTTTCTTATCCTCTCTCCGTCGCTTCTTAATTTCGCTCACCCCTTCTTCCACTTCTTCTAATTTCTGCTTCACCTCCTTCATCTCCTCGTGCGCCCCTTTAAGTTCTTCCTCTAACTCCACTTTATTTTTTTCTATGTGCTCCCGCACCTCCCGCTCTTTAACCTCCATCACCTCTACCACCTTGTTCATTTTCCTCGTCAAGTCCTCATGTACCGTCTGACACTCTTTTTTAATTACCCCTACGTCCTTTTTCATCTCCTTCTGCGTCGATTTTAACCCCTCTATTACCGCTGTGTTCTTCTTTACCTGTTCCCCCAACTCCTTTTGTCCCACTGTCAGTTGTTCTACTCCCAGCGTCAACTCCTCTATATCACCTTGCAATTTTACAGTCCCCTTTCTCACCTCCTTCTCCATGCGCTCCTTACAGTGCCTCACCTCCTCGCGCACTCCTCCGACCTCCTCACTCACACCTCTTCTGATCTCCTCTCCCATCACTTGCATCTCCTGCCCAGATGCCACCCTCATCTGCTCCGTTTCCTCCCTGTGAGCATCCAGTTTGGTTTCTACCCCCATTCTGACCCCCTCTATCTGCTGCCCCATTTGTTTAACTTCCCTTTCCGCTTGGTCCCTCATGTCCCTCAATTTGCCTTCCATCCTGTTTTCTAACCCCTCTAACCCCTTTTGCATCCCTTCCATTTGATTCTCTTGAGCGGCCATTCTGTTTTCTACCCCCATTAACCCATTTCTCACCTCTTTTATCCCGTTGTCTAACCCCTCAAAATTATTGTCTAACTTCCCAAATTTCTTGTCTAACTCCTTAAAATTATTGTCTAACCCCTCACCGGTACCCCTCGCTTCGTCCCTCATTACCCCCAATTGCTCACTCTGAGCCCTCAATCCCACAATTTGGTTTCCCAATTGCTGACTATTAGCCTCTATACTGTTTTTCAAACCTCCAATTTGGTCTATAAGGGCCCTCATTTGCAGGAGGAAAAGGTTCGGATCCACCAGCGGCGCTACCACGGTCGCGGGCGTGGTCGCCGTGGCCATGTGCGAGGCGCCATTTCGTGCGTCTGCTACCCTCACTGCTTCGCTCTCCTCATGTCCCTCATTTTGGTCCTGGATCGACCCTGCCTCACTCCCTACTACCGGAACCCAGCCGTCTTGGTCTGCCATAGCGCGACTTTCAAAATTCGGGTTTTTATTTTTGTAAAACAAAATCAAATTTCGCCGTTATAATTTCGAGCGCGTGAAACGCGCTCCGGATCGAATTCCACTTCCCGACACCAATTGTTACCCTAATGGTACAATTGGTGTTCCAAAATTTGGGCCTAACAAATTTAGTCCCAGGTCCGAATCCAACTCCTCGACACCAAATGTTACAGACGCGGTTGTGGATGTTGGTTTACCGAGCGGTTTGGTATGACCGCGTCTGCACAGTTTACCCGATTATACTCGAACGTTGGCCGAGTCGCGCTACGCTAAATCAATTGAGGAAAGGACACAACGGCTGGGTTAAAATGACACGACACCAAGGGTACAGTTCTCAAGACCTCCGGAGGAGGTTATAATATATCGGAACGTTAGATTACAAGGACGAGAGAGACAGCATAGAAAGGTAGGCACTTAAATACGGTCTTATAGTCACCCCGACAGACGACAGATAAACGGGACAAGACTGACTCACACCGGGATTGATGGCAAGGAAGGGCAGGTAGTCGGTGGACAGCACAAGGTGCACTCTTGGCTCAGGGACAGGATCCACACGGTCCGAAAGATGCAGGGAGGTCTCTCAGCGCTCGGAGGTCGCGACTGGTTCTTCTTCAAGCTCGGGGCGCATCTGACGTCACGTCCGGTAAGTCGCTGCGTATATCCGGCGGGGAGTGACACGCCCTCGGCTCGTTAGCTCCGCCCCAGATGGAATCGGCCCGCCGCTTCTTATTGGGTGCGGGGGGGGTTACCGGGCTCCGCCCTTGACGAGGAGCTGACAGCCAGCCCCTTCGTGGTAACCCCGTAACCTGGAGGTAACCTGGAGCACATGGGCCATGGCGGCTAACCGAGCCGGAGTGAGGACGCCCACTCCCCGCACCGCGGCCACGCCGCCCCCGCTGTGGTTGTAGTTGTTGTTGTTGTTTCATGGGGAAGATGGGAGGAGGTATGGGGAGGTCCTAAACTCACTACTGGTGCCATACAATCACATTCTGGTGCAACGAAGAGTCAGAATTAATGGAAACGAGTCCTTAACTGACATAGACTAAGAATAACTAGCAAGATGTCCGAAAGTTGTCTACGTGAGATGCGGTGGACCTGGGCACGACATTTAATGGGGGAAAAAGGGGAAGGTCGGTTCTACAGAGTGTTATTTACAGGCAATGGGACTAGGGAATGGGGGATTGGGGATAGTTGGGGGGTATTGGGGAAATAGGGGAATATTTACAAGCGGATATGGAGGCCAAATCCCATATCCGCAACAATATGTATATGTGTATATATATGTATATGTGTATATATATATATATATGTGTATATATTGTTACAGACGCGGTTTTGGATGTTGGTTTACCGAGCGGTTTGGTATGACCGCGTCTGCACAGTTTACCCGATTCCACTCGAACGTTGGCCAAATCGCGCTATGCTAAATCAATTAAGGAAAGGACACAACGGCTGGGTTAAATGACACGACACCCGGGGTACAGTTCTCAAGACCTCCGGAGGAGGTTATAATATTTGTATGCAGAACGTTTAGATTACACGGACAAGAGGTACAGTATAGGAAGGTGGGCACTTAATCACGGTCTTATAGTAGCCCCGACAGACCACAGATAAACAGGACAAGACTGACTCACACAGGGATTGATGGCAAGGAAGGGCAGGTAGTCGATGGACAGCACAAGGTGCACCTTGGCTCAGGGACAGGATAGCGCGGTCCAAAAGATGCAGGGAGGTATCGTCGCGCTGGAGGTGGCGTCTGGTTCTCTTCAAGCTGGGGGCGCATCTCACGTCACGTCCGGTAAGTGGCTGCGTATATCCAGCGGGGAGTGACACGCCCTCGGCTCGTTAGCTCCGCCCCAGATGGAATCGGCCCGTTGCTTCTTATTGGGTGCGGGGGGTTACCGGGCTCCGCCCTTGACGAGGGGCCGACAGTCAGCCCCTTCGTGGTAACCCCGTCGGCGCACATGGGCAATGGCGGCTAACCAAGCCGGAGTGAGGACGCACACTCCCCGCGCGCTGTTGTTGTAGTTGTTGTTGTTGTTGTAGTTTCATGAGGAAGATGGGAGGAGGTATGGGGAGGTCCTAAACTCACTACTGGTGCCATACAATCACATTCTGGTGCAACGAAGAGTCAGAATTAATGGAAACGAGTCCTTAACTGACATAGACGAAGAATAACTAGCAAGATGTCCTATAGTTGTCTACGTGAGATGCGGTGAACCTGGGCACGACATTTAATGGGGGAAAAAGGGGAAGGTCGGTTCTACAGAGTGTTGTTTACAGACAATGGGACTAGGGAATGGGGGATTGGGGATAGTTGGGGAGTATTGGGGAAATAGGGGAATATTTACAAGCGGATATGGATGGAGGCCAAATCCCATATCCGCAACATTGCACCCTTCTCTACCCTCGGGGCGTCCCGACCCGATAAATTTTTACCTACTTTAGTGTGGCACTCAGATGTAGTTCCCTCTACTATTAACTCTACCCTGAGTGCGACAGTTTTACAGATGTTCACAAATGAGTAAATATGTCCCCCTGCGACGTTGCACCCTTCTCCTCACAGAAACACACCCACAGGATAACCGAATCGCGGAAAGAATTCTCAAACTAAACATACAGCCGGTAGGGAGCATTATTTACATAAGACTACACTGATATTTACACTACGATCCAGGACCTGTTTTTGGAGGAACACATGCAGATGTTATGCATAGAGAGAGCACGCATGCCAGCATCGATACACCAACCCACGAGTGCTCTGTGGCCTTACGGCCTTTAATAATGTGCAGAGCACCCCTTCCAAGCACCAAAAGCACCACCCCATCATGTACAGTCAGCACCATCCGGTGCACCAATAAAGTGTTTATAAATCACCGGTGGTGGCGCAGCCGGCCGATGTTCTGCCGCTGGTCTTGCCTTCATGTGGTGCACTTGGCCTTCTGGCTTCTTTCAAAAATAAAGAAAGGCGCCAACCGCGTCCATTTCTGAATTGTGGCCGTCAGGGGGCCAACTATTAGTGGTTCACCTGTATGGCATAGGTGCCACGTTGACCCATCGGTCCATCAACGGGTGGTGCTTGCCCGCAAAAGAACTGCGGTCCATGGTGGGCGGCCATTAAAAATTGCGGTCCATATGGTGTATCGATCCCGGCAGCAAGCAGCGAAAGTGCAGGCCCACAACTGCGGAGCCAGCACCTCTCTCTCCTCTCTCTCTGCCCCAAAGCCAGATCCTCGGAGGTGGGAGACAAAAGAAGCAGACAAGTGAGTAAGGTGGTAAGGGCGCAAAAGTGCACGCAATAGAAGGTAATGCACACTGGGGGCACATGGGAACCAGGTGAGACAGGTACGTTCCTACCGTACGCCCCCCCCCCCCCCACCAGGTAACCTACATTGCCCCTCCCTTACCCCTTACTGTATCCACAAAACACAACACTACCCATAAACATCTATTTTACAAATCAACAAACGTCCCTACTGTCTTCCCCGTTCCTCCCATAAACCAAATTCGTCTTCTCTCCCTCCCAACCAATCAAATTTGCCATTTCCAACTCAACATCATAATTTGCCATCACCAATTCATCATCAGTCCCTCCTAAGGAGGGAGAGATGGAATCACCCCAATGTCTCATCCACGTCGTGATGCGTCTCACAAATCCAACAGCAATTCTCATTTCCTGCACACAGAACAAAGAAAACACAGGTGTGGAGTCATCATCACCACAGGTAAGTGGCTGCGTATGGTGCGACAGGTTCATCAATCCTAACTATTTCCTAAATGACTTTAACAACTTTACATTACCCGGGGTCTTTCTCTGCCAAACCATTGGCCCTCTTACACTATGGGTTCTAAAAACCAATTCCCATTGCCCAAACTGTGGTGCTTTTCAATTTGGGGTCTCACTCCCCCGATTCATCTCCCGGTGCCCTCGCACAATTTCTGGGCTGCGACGTGTAGCTCTCCTCGCCGGTCTACCCACCTGCACACCTCCACCACTGCAGTTGCCTCCGAGCTTACCTGCTCCTCACCCTAACCTATCTACCTGGGGAAGGCCCTCTGGCGCTCTCCCCACTCGGTGCCCTCTCTGGCACTGGGCTACCCGGGTCCGTCCTCCGGATCCTCGGGCCCCATCCACAACTACCGGCTCCCAGAGCCCACCTGCGGCCTCACCTGGCCGACATCCTCACAGTGGTGGAGTGCCCAACCAACTACACACACTAACAGGCTACACGCCCAGCCATTTCCACAACACTAATGCACCCGTCCACAATACCATTCTGTCACCCGCACCACAGATGCCAATATCCAACCACAATTTACCTGTACCCTCTACCTAACACTTACACTACCCGCCCCGGGTATCCGTGATGGGGGTCCACTCTTCCCCCATTCACACCTTCGCACCATGCACACCACTCCGTACCACTTACTCCAACTCTCTCCACACCACTCATTCCTTGCACACCTGTGCTCTCACACCTGGTGCCACCTGCACCCTTCTCTCCCCAAGCGCATTCGCGCTGATCCACAACACTCACTGCTCATACACTGCTCCACACACCTGTCCAGTTCTCACACAGCATCATCTCATCTAACTACTCCCCTCTGAAACTTGCGCTTCCCAGTCGTTCCTTTAAACTATTGCGCTCCCACGTCATTATCATCCACATTAAACTACCTGCGTCCCCACTACAGGTATCAGTCACTAACTAAACTTAACGTTACCTAATGTCATCTTCGCTAGATCCCTATCAATATCCTAACCCACCCGGGCTAGTTTTCACTGCCATACACCCCATAAGCTATAGCTCCTTTGCCCCACATGGGAAGGGTGGCAGGGATGCCACCCTTACCCACCGGGCCCATCGCTCACTACCAATTTTGCACCTCAAATTTCAACAAATCAAAAATTTGCCAATCACTACCCATCATCTGCCAATCATTACTGCCAATCCTTTGCCAATCATCAAATTTTGTTTTTTTCTAATTTTATAATAATAATAATAATTCATTTATTTTGTATAGCGCTTTTCCAGAAGCCCAAAGGCGCTTTGACAGAGTGGAAAACATAATGCATAACAATACATGAAAACAACAATTGCAAAAAGACAAGAATCAAGAAAACAAACAGCAGCGATATACGGCATATATATAAGACAAGAATCAAAAAGACAAGACAAGAATCAATAGGGAAATATTTAAAGCAAAAGGAGGGAGAAGGAGAAGAGATAGTCAGGGGTTAAATGCTGTGGGTTGAATGTTGAATGCAGCGTTGAACAGGTGGGTCTTTAGTGATGTTTTGAATGTGGTGAGTGAGGAGGAGTCTCTGATGGTGTGAGGTAGTGAGTTCCAGAGGGTGGGAGCAGCGATGGAGAAGGCCCTGTCCCCCCAGGATCTGAATTTGGTCCGGATGGAGGGGGTCAGGAGGTTGGTACCAGCAGAATTTTGGGTCCAAAACTCTAACCTCATCACACAGTCTACTCACTAATGCCTCTCGGTGCGCCAATTCCTGTCCAAAGCCCGGCTTCGTAAAGCCAAGCCATGAATGCGGGTTGTTCTGTGCCAGCGGCTGGATGCGTCCGGCACTCGGTGCAGGGACGGGGGCTTACCCGGGCCGAGATCCCACGCACCACCCCGGCGTGGTGCCATCCAATGTCCCGATCTCGACCTGCCGGAATGCCTCAACAAAAAGTGGTCGCCATGACGACCCTTCCTATCGGGCTGCCCGCTCCGCCTAGTGGAGCACGGACGCGGCCGTTCAAAGCGAGGCCCAGCACGCACCGAGGGCCCGATTCGGCTAAAAGTCGCTCTAACCTCTAACCCGGTTACCTTCGATGCCCCACCTGCATGCTTACACCCCGCAGCCCGTTCCTTGCTCACACATCCAGCCGTTTCCATGCTCCTCGTACCTTTCCTTACACACCTCGGTACACTCCTTCCACTCACAGCCTTGGTCACACACCTGACCACCGA